>NC_057810.1:171608646-171687071 GCF_018294505.1 Triticum aestivum | reverse complement strand
TCTGATCAGAATCTGTCAATTGGTTTCTCTCTCAAACATTGTGTCTCCGTGCCTCGCTCGGTAGCCCCCTTGATATGTAGACTTCTCGCGCGCACAACTGTAGTGACGATGACGCTGAACCCAGTGTGCCTTGTTTTTACCGGCCTCATGTGATAGTTTTCACCCTATTTCCTGTTAATTAACAAGGCAACCTTTTCTTTATTACTACTAGTGAATCTGAAATCATTCGGGGCAGACATAAAATATATCACTTCAACCCAATTATCGCAACAACTATTTTAAAAGAAACTAGCTAGCTGCCCATGCGTTGCACGGAACATCAAGATGCATTTGTATGAGTAGTTTATCTTGTGAGAGAAAAGGATGAACGAGGGAAGGACTTATTTGCGAACGTGGAGAGGCGTGTGGGTATATTTTTGCAAAATTGCCATAGTTTCTTTCCTATCCGTTAGATATAAATCTGATGGCCTATATTGCAGGACGGCACGCACACCATCATCACCAACTCTATTTTCTACTCCCTCCGTTCCTAAATGCTCCCTCTATCCGAAAATACTTGTCATCAAAATGGATAAAAATAGATGTATCTAAAACTAAAATACATCTAGATACATTTCCTTTTATCCATTTTGATGACAAGTATTTCCGGGCGGAGGGAGTATTTGTCTTTTTAGAGATTTCAACAAGTGACTATGACCGAACCTTACCAACATACTCAAAAAAGTAGTCCATAATTTTGATGTTACCCTCTTTTCTTGGCAGTGCAGTGCCATCTGGATACCTCATAAATAAATCAAGGAGAAATCTGACCCCTTCCTAAAAAGACATACAGAGCAAAATGAGTGAATCTACACTCTAAAATAAGTCTACATACACATCCGTATGTGGTAGTCCATTTGAAATTTAAAAAAGACAAATACTTAGGAACGAATGGAGTATAAGAGTAGACATGGAGATATATCTCCAGCATGGTCTACAACAAAAATGTGCTGGGCTGGTTAGAACCGGATGTTCGCAACGCAATGACATGAGTTCGAATTCTGTATTTTAACTTTAGATTTTTATATTATATATTACTTATTTAATATATACTTCTTTCGCTACTGTACTGAAAGTGGAACCCACAGAGTACTTAGAATACAAGATTAAGGATGGACTTGTTTCTTTTTAACTTTCTGTACGAAGCTGTAGCCACTGCAAGTCACGTGTACACTATACATGCAATTAACTTTTTATAGAGGGAAAATCATACATGCAATTAACTCAAATGGATTGGATGTCACTCTATTATTTCCAGCATAAGAGCATCTCCAACGGAAGCCGGCAAATTTCCTCCCGCTTCCTTCCGCGGAGGACAACATCAAATGCCAGTGGCATACATTTTTACAATTCTAACCAACCAGATGAAATTCATGCAAACACAGACTGATTTCAAATAAGCATGAAGGATTTCGTATAAAAAAAGCGGATCTTCATATAAACATGATGGATTTCATTACATTTACATGAACTAAGCAGTGCCAATCCGACTCTCTTGGTATAATTAATACTCCCTCCGTCCGGAAATACTTGTCCTAGAAATGGATGTATCTAGACTTATTTTAGTTATAGATACATACAATTTATCCATTCTTAGAACAAATATTTCCCGCCAGCTGCAGAGGGAGTACATAATCCAAATGGCCGCCCGCAGATCCCTTTGTCTTCCTCATGTCCATTAGACACTTGCGGGGTCGACGAAGGTCCTCGGAAGAGATGAAGCAGCAAAGAAACCACCTGAATGCACAGTTGTCACATCGGCGGTGGCCTTCATGGGTCCCAAGTGGCGGCGGCCTCCCGTGTTCTACTTCTCCTTGATGATGGCGGCGGACACGGAGAAGCTGGCCACCGACTCGTCGCTCTCCACGCACCCGGCTTCTGTCTCTGCTTGCATGGCGCTGCGGCAGACACGGGAGGCGCGCCAACAGACACGAGAGGCACGGCCACCGCAGACACTGGTGGCGTGTTATGACGCGGCAGCGATGAAGCCCGTACCGGCGTGCTCGCCGCCGTGCCGGCGTGGAGCAACTCGCCACGCCTCATCGAGCTGAACTGGAGCGGCGAGTTGTTGAACCACGCGCGTGGTTGGGCCGGCAACTGGCTCCGTCGGGCCAAGCAAGGTTGGTGAAGCACTGAGCGGCCTCGCCCGTATCCGGAGGCTCGGCGGGCCACCCAGCCGGGTAATATGTCGGAGAACGGCACCTCAGAAGCCATCGGAAGAGTGGAGAAAATGGTTAAGGAGGAGATGGGGGAGCGGTGGAGGGGTGCGATTCTTGCCCGCTGTTTGTCTGGCCTCGTGTAAATAGAGGGTGGACGGTAGGAGCTTGGCCGGTGCCTGGCCTCGTTTAAACTGAGGGCGGACGGGAGGAGCTCGGCCGGTGTTGCGTTTAATTCCGGCCCGCTCATGAACAGATGTGTGACAGGAGTAGGATTCTCGGTTTGCATATAGGTTTAATGGAGGGGTTTAATGGAGGCGAGGAGGCGTGTTCAGCCGGGCGTGCAGCGGGCGACGCAGTACTATTCGGTTTGACAGCAGTAATGAGCCGTCAAATCACAAAGGCCCTCGCCTCTCCTGAAACCGACCAAGCTAGACTGCCCCGCCCTCTAGCCTTTTAAAAAATGTATATACTCCACTTTTGTATAGTAGTAGTATCGATGGATTGCGCCATGGAGCAAAACTTGAAATTAAAAAAGGTGGTACATATAGAGAGCGTTGGTCGCCAAATTATGCATATAGTACTATTAAAAAGGCTAGTCACAATAGTGGTGTCCAGCACAACCCACCCATAAATAAAACTAAGCACCCTAGAATTCTTTGACAAAACTAAGCACCCTGAAATTCTTTGACAACTAAACTGCTGGCTATATGATGTTGGCCATATATATTGTACGTATATAATGTGAAGAAATGAGTGGTAGTACTATACCAACTAAAAGATGAAATGTAAGAAATACTAGTATGTACATACTCAAGAGTTAAAGTAACGAGAAGAAACATAACATAGTTCTACTCGGGGCTCAGCACAACACACCCCTCAAATAAAACTAAGCACACCTGAAATTGGACTATGCAACTAATTCGGTAGACACTGCATTAGAACCACCATGAGCAATGACACTGCCACCTTACTCGGAGTCCTCGTCCACGTCCTCGACTTCGTCCTTGTCCCTCTTCCTCTTGGCCGATACTTCTTTGCTTGAACCGCACACTTGGCTCTTGCTCTTCATCCAACCCTTGTAGATATTGAAACAAAGGTAGACATCCATTGCAGCGTAATGGATGTGGTCTATATCTAGTACATTCCGCTGCCATGCATGATAATGAAACATGTATTGAGGTTTCTCTAGTTTACCATACGAAGGATGAACCATGGCTCCTGCCAGGGTTAGCATTAAGGCTGTCCACTGGAGGGCAGCGGCCGATTCTTCTGGAGGTCGAAGGGGTTGCCTACAACGAATCCAATCCGACCTAGGACGTTTTTGTCGTTGGTAAAGTCTACAGTAATGAATTTGACTAGGTTGCTCTTGAGGAAGTTCTTAAAATCCAGGCATTCAACATCGGCATAGCATATGTGGTACACCAAGCATAAGTCATGCACGCAAACCTAGATCACGGCAGGCTTCTTCCTCTCTTCCTCCTTTAGATCCTTCTCTTGTTCCAAGACTGTGGTGTACTCAACATCTAGCCCAGCGACCCACTCATCATCCGAGTTTTCGAACATGCATCAGAAGCGAGAAAGGCATCCTTTCACCATCGCGGAAGAACGGGTGTAGATGACGTCGAACTCATCGCCGGTGATGGTTCTAACCTTGTACTCACCGCCGATCATGGAGATTTGGGACGCCATGGATTTGGGAGGAGGGTTAGGACAAGTGGAACTGCCGTAATGTGAAAGGACGGGATGACTAGGAGCGAACCATCGTAATATTAAGGGACGTGTGGGGACGAGTAGGAGCAAACTGCCAGCATGCGAATGGGAGGGTAGTGGCTTTCTATTCTCCCATGATACGGGCTTCCGAGAGCCCTTGGATCTGAGATTGAACGGTTGCATGTTGCGATTCTAGACCTATGGGTGAATATCCTATCCTGGAGGGTTATTCTGCAAATTTTCAACAACTTAGCATGCAACCGTTGGATCTCAGATCCAAGGGCTGCTAGCAGCCCGTATCATGGTCGTGGCTACCATGACCGCCGCGTCGCTCGCGCAGTCGCGCCCTTGGAGATTTAACACGGTGCGTTAGGCTATCTGATGTTGGCGTGTCATCACTTAGTCACTCATACTACAACAAGGTTAGCTATAAGGTTGTCTATAAGTGTATTTTTTTACTTCTCTCTATCTGTTTCTTCGTACTCCCTTTGTCCCATAATATAAGAATGTTTTTGACACTAGTGTACTGCTAAAAACGTTCTTATATTATGGGATAGAGGGAGTAGTATTTATATTGTGGCAAGATTCCCTTAGGCAAGCCAAAGTGTGGCTAACAAAGCAACTCAACTAAGGCAAGTCTGGAAAGTGTGGCAAAAATCATGTGGCAATATATGGCAAAGATAGTCACAATTCAAACAGCCCTACTAACCAAACAGCCCCTAACCTTAGGCATGTTTGGCAACATTGTATGATAAAAAGTGTGGCATTGCTAGGACTAAAACCAAACAACCCTTGTGTCTGCCACAAAAAATGTGGCTAACAAAATGGGCACCACAAGTGTGGCAAGATTTGGCAAGAAGTTGAGTCTATGACATGTGGACCATGTAGCTAGAAAAGTGTGGCAAGCCACAAGTGTAGCAATGAACCAAACACATGCCTAAGATATTGTGGCACGCCTAAGCTTAGGCGTGGCAACCTTAGGCTGCAAACCAAACATCTATATATCTATGCCCCTATATAGTGTGTGAATAACTTTGAAAGTTGGTCGTTGGATGAAGCCAATCCGACGGTACAAAGATGGAAAATCCGAGCACTACATGCCATTGGATATGATCTACATTCCACCAGATTTTGCCACATGTAGAATCTAGAAAACTCCACATGTAGAAGCATAATGCACAAACCACCAGAATCTCATGTCTGCAATGCATGTGTACCTTACTAGTACTAGTTGGTATTAGTAAGAAACAAATTCCAGTTTTGGCAGGAGCTCGTACTGCGGGAGCACCACAGGGCCTACCGCAGGAGTTACATTTCCCTCTCGGGGCCCACATGACCGAACTTCAGTGGCTTAGTGCCCGGCCTATGAGTCAATAACATGCGGACCTTAAATGCAGCTAGCCCACATGTCATTCTCATGGTGGTGGCGTGGTTCGCGACTCACTCATTCGAGATGAACCGACCGGTGGTGGCATGGCCGTGGCGAGGGTGGCACAGCTGGGCTTCTGGGCGTTACGAGGCATAGATGGCCACACCAGTGGGTACTACCTATAGTACAAAAGTAGTACTCCAGCTGAAGATTGATGCCCGGGACGAAATATGTCATAGCAGCTGGAAGAAAAGTCGATGGTGCGGGAGTACGGATCGGAGCACAACAGCGGAGTAGGCAAACCGCGTCCAATCGGGTGTGTCTATGGTAGAAAATTGATGGTCACCGCAGTTCAGCTGGCCCGCATGTCATGCACACAAAGGCAGAGGAGCGGTGGGGCCGAGAGGGATGAGGGGCACATCGGGAGGATGAGGATCCCCTAATGCGAACAATCCTACCATTCTGTCACTGACATGTGGGACCCCCAAGCATGGGTCCCACCTATCAGCGAAGGAAAGGAAGGGCAAGGCAGTGATAGCCACGTCAGAGGATCCATGTCCACGTCGGGGGACGTCGTGTCGTGGGTTGGAGCGGCGTCGTGGGAATCGCGTGTGGGTGTGGCAGTGGTAGAAACAAGGAATGTGATGGTCGTTGTGGTTCAACTTCCATGGACAAGCTGGCATGTCTGCTGACACATGAATTGGTATGATGGAACCATGGTGAGATTGAATAAGATAGCACGAACCTTGCACATGGCGGTCAAAGGCGGACCATGCTATCTGCGGCCAATTTGTTGCCGTATGAGTACGAAGGCGCTGTGGTCCTTTCTAACCGCATCTTCATGGTGACAAACCAGGGGACTTATTTTGTATGGGACACATCCTACAATATACTCCCTCTCTCCCAGTTTATTTGTTTTGAATCTTTTCATTTTATAAGTTTCAAATTCAAATTTAGAGCTCCCCATCACATGTTGAGATTACAATGTCCATTAAATCGTTGCATGCATGCATAGTAAAGAAACAAATCTCGAGTTTGGCACGAGTTTGTGCAGCAGTAGCACCACAAGCCCTGGCGCAGGAGTTACATTTCCCTCTCAGGGCCGTCGGGACTGAGCTTCAGCGCCTTACTACACCTACCATTGAGTTAATAACATGTGGACCCGATAGGTTACTGGTCCACATGTAATGCTCCCAAAGGCAGAGGGGCAGTGGGGCCAGGAGGGGTGAGCCGCAGGTCGGGGGACGTGTGGTGTCATGGGTTCGAGCGGTGTCGTGGGAATTGCATGTGGCTGTGGTAGAAACTTGACGCTTGCCGCATTTTAGGTGGCCCACATGTCATGCACACAAAGGCAGAGGGGCGATGCGGCCGAGAGGGGTGAGGCGCACGTCGGGGGACGTGGTGCCATGGGTTGGAGCGGTGTCCTGGGAATCGCGAGATGACACATGATGGTCGCCGTAGTTGAACTTCCATGGACAAGCTTTCATGTCTACGGACACATGCACTGCATACTGATCACTGGAAGGAGTAGCAGAGAAAGCTATATATGCGGATAAATAGCTCCTTATAGTCAAGCGGACCTACTCTACTACTTTGTTAAAAAGACATGCACACCATCGAAATAGTTCATCTATATCAATATACACCGAGAGGGAATAATTTTTTTACAAGAGAGGAATAGTTCATCCATCCAGAATGCCCTCCTGCTGGTGCAGCCTTTTATGCTTCTTCTTCTTCTTCTTCTTCTTGTTGTTGTTGTTGTTGTTGTTGTTGTTGTTGTTGTTGTTGTTGTTGTTGTTGTTGTTGTTGTTGTTGTTGTTGTTGTTGTTGTTGTTGTTGTTGTTGTTCTAATTTTCTGTGGGAGACGGCTTCGCAACAAGCTCTTTGGACCTTGCAGCCATCTCGAAACTCACACGGGCATTGAGGGCAGCATATTTTGTCCGCTTGTATGTCAAGGGATAATTCTCCCATCCAGACGACCTTAGTGCCACCGTCTCGTCACCCTTCTGAAGATTTGTACCGAGCACAAAATTTGCTACGTCAAATAGGGATGGTGTCTGTTTATCACAATCTTCTATAGGAATTTTGATTCTGGTTTGTATGTCAGCGATGCTTTTCAAATCAAGGTTGTACGGCTCCAGCTTCTGTTTGTCACCTTTGATGGCTGCCCGAGACAAGAAATCATGAAGCTCACCTAGTATGGTGGGCAAGTGTATGATGTGGTACACCAAAACATCATCTTCGAGGCACAGCTGAAGGATGGCGGCGCGTTGGATCTTCCTAGTGGCATGCTCCATGTACTCTGCATCGAGACCGATGACCCTTGTCTCTACCTTTTTGCGGGAGTTGGATACATTATTGATCCACTGCCGAACAACCCTTGGGTGGACGGTGACGGTGGCAACTATTCTCAACGAGCCTTCGATGATGACATGTTGGACGCTAAAAACCTGCATCTCGATCTCTTTCGCCATTTGGAACCGCTGGAACGGAGGGCTATGGTTTGAATAATTAGGATTAGATGGCTAGTCTAACTGAAGTAGTAGATGATTATTTAAAGAGGTTAAAACAATGTGAACGCAGTGGGGTTTCGATGCAAACGAAGACGAGGGGGAGGTGAAGAAGCCGAGGAAAATCGGTTCCCGATGGAGAAGTAAATGGGAGATGTGGCGTGCAGGCAGTTGATTAGACAGCTAGGTAGACTAAACGAAAAGGCTATGCGGGTAGACTAATGAGTCGTACCTGTTCGTGTACATGCCCATCCTTCCTGATAGGTGGGACCTATACAAACAGATAAAAATGTGTCGTAGCTGGTTCAGATGGATATTGGCGCGTGAGTGGGAGACACAACATTCTCTGGTTAAGGAATACCCCCTCCGTTTAGGTGAGTAAGTCACCGTATGAAAATCAGGTTTTCCCCAAACCTTTAGGCGTGGAGCATTAACTTCCTGCTCAATCCCCTCCCAGCCTCGTTAGACAGCGTTCTCTTCCTCTGCTCTCGCGTTCTACCTTTCCATTTTTCCTCTTCTCAAGTGTGAAACGATCTGCATGCCGTCCTTGATGCACCAAAACGACCATTGCATGCCTCACGGCAGGGCGTTGATTGGGCCTGCTTCGAGAGCTGAAAAGGCATCCTTATAACTATATATCCGTTGCTGATTTTGCTTCCATTTGTAACAGTGCTACGGTTGGAAGTTTTGCTCGTCCCGATTCTCTTTCTCGTCCAATCTATAGCCACCTAGGTTGCACTCACCTAGACAGAGGGAGTACACGGTTATCCTCATCAAAGGCTCATCTTCGCACTTCCGTATGCATGAGAATTTGGTTCTGCTCGCAATATGGATGATACCTGAAGGATGAAGTGAACAGGCATGCTAGCACAGGAGACCTATTTCCGCTATACAATACTGGAGTACTCATGTTCCTACTACTATTAGTAGTATTACAACTATGGTACACTTGATGGTCAAAATACTATTTATCCGGTCCTCACAGTGAAGTGACAACACCCTGTGCCTGACACTAGTCCAGGTGGCGTGTTCGGGTTACCAAAGTCAGCCTCACCCTCTGCACTATGCAGTCTGTCACCGCCGATGTACATCACATTGGCACCTCACCTCGTCTCCCTCTCCCCTCCCATAGCACCACTCCATCTCCATCTCCTTCTCCGTCCCCGTCTCCATCTCACTATGGCCTCGTGTACCGTCGCCTTGCTCTCCTCCCCCAGTACCACTATTCCTCGCTAGCTGCTCCAGCACCGTCAGCCTGCTCCCCCGTAAATCAAGCCCCCAAAAACCCCCACCTTCCAAATTCCACCATGGCTAAACGCGAACCGTTCAACATCCATATGAGCCGCGACTAGAGCAATCTCCCCAGTGACATCCTCGACCTCTATTGTTCCTGTATGGATATGTTGAGCGCCCTGCGGCTGGCTACATGCTCGAAGGACATGCACACGGCCATCGTCAAAGCAAGGCCTAAGCTTTTCAAGACACCCTGCTTGCTACTATCTGGTCTTGTGATATTGGCTCACCATGATACGGAGGCATACATGATGCCCCTCGACTTCAATCCGATCCCCATTAGCCAAAACTCTTTGCGGGTATGTAGTGGGTCGCCGTACATCATTTCCCTCGACTTCGATCCGATCACCATCGCCCGAAACTTCTTGGCAAGTATGTACTGGGTCGGCATGAACTCCCACTGGATGGCTGCCTTTAGAGAAGACGGTAAAAAGTTGGTGCTCGTGAACTTCCAGACCTCCCATGAGATTATCCTTCCTCCATTGCATTATATAGAGTTTTACCATCGCGGTCCAAGTCATCTAGATTACCACATCAGTTGGATGGACCTTTTTTGCAGAAGATTGCAATCTGCCAAGTGCCCACACGACATGCGAATTACGTAGACTTCAAGCTAATTGCCTTGTTTGACTGCGGACTCTCCTATCTTTACGCCGGTGCCTTCTTTAGCTGGAGACAACTCAGCTCACAGTGGATCATCGTCAAAGTTGATACACACTTCTGTGATGCTATTGAACACAATGGCATCATCTACGCGATCGACTAAGCAGATGGCACCACGTATTGTTGGGACGGTGCGTGTAAGTTGTTTCTGTCTCATGTTAATGATGATGCCATGACACTGTTTGAACTTTTTGTGATGATTGCCATATCCCTGGTTGAGCAGAATTTGAGTAGAACTACGGCAATGTATTAGAGATGCCATAAATCAGCTATATTTGGAATGAGTTAGTTCATGCGATTGTGACCCTGTCATTACAGCCAATTTGTACCCTGAATAATCAAACGGTTAGGAATATATGGATATTATCCTTTTTTTACAGTAATCTATATACTACTACTAAATATGAGTGTGTATCAATGGCCATGTTAGTATCCTCATTTTCATGATGTAGAAACATGCACCACACTGTTGGTTTCATCTAACCATACATTAGGGAAGTAAATGTGCATATGGAGAACTCTATATTTGGAAGTAGTGAAATCCTCCAATGCTTAACATGTGTACATACCTATATTCGCCCTTCAGCAATCAATGGCTAGAATAATATCCTCACAAAAAATTTGCCCACAGAACACGAGTATATAACAATGCATGGTCTATTAGTTACCTTGAAGAATTTGTTTGTGAGGACAGAACATGATTACATAACATGCATGACATGGTAGTTTCCTATGAAGAATCGATTGCGAGATAAGATGAGTATAACCATGCATGGCACTTCTATATTTTCGAACCTAGTATACATTTACCTGTATTTTCCTCCCAGTTCCAATAGGGACATATCAATGTTGTTTCTTGCATTATCTTACTCATACTCTGAACAATGTTGATCTTACATTAACAATGCCTATCCTTTTTTATATGATGTAGTGTCCCTACAGTTACTGCCCTTTGTAATCACACCACCTTTGCCAAAAACAGGGAAGCACAACTGGTTCCTCGCTCGATCAGACGATGACAAAAGACTGATGATCATTCGGACACATGAGCCGGAAAAGTTATATTGCAAAACCCCACTGTATACAAGCACCATGAAATACGTGAGTATCCGGATAGTGGTTGTTACGTCTATGAGCAGGATACCAGCTTGTTGGGGCCTTCAAGATTTTTTAGTTGGAGGCGGGTAAACAGCCTTGGTTCACATTCTCTGTTTCTCGGACTCAATTATCCGATTAACCAGGAGATCACCATTGGCAAGGACCTTGATGGCAGAGAGGCAATATTTGCTATGGAAAATTGTGTCTACATGGCAAGCCCTAGGAGTTCGGGAGCAAACTCCCCTGATTGTCAATGATACAGCCTGCAGCCAAAAGAAGGCGAGAATGACAAAGCCATCCGAATTAACTTTGATCCTTGGATGTCTCAATTACGATAGGCCTTCAGGTTGATAGGTAATTGGGTTGCTGCATCGAAAGGGTGGAGTACTGGTGTCTCCGGATCACTGGTCGCTGAAGCGGGGCTGCAAATTATGATGGTGTTGGATCATCTCTTCCAATGACTTTGTTGTCTTTGCTGCTGGTTCTGGATGGGTAGTTCTTTCTTTTGTTATGCATATTCCTTGTTATTTGGTCATCCTCGTCTATGTCACTCTTACTATGTAATAGTTGCTTTTGTTTAGAATGTCATTCTCGTCTGGATCACGAGAGTTTGAGCGCTGCAGATGGGTGCGTTTTGGTGGTGTAGCAAGACTTCTTATGAACTATCATGTCTTGCTGTTTATGTCAGTAGTAGTCACTAGTCAGTCTTTGAATGTTGTATATATCGTTGGTTCGAACTGTTCATTGTCTCGAACTAATGGTGGGCTAAATGAGGGCATCACCATTCTCCAGTGTTCAGAGTATATATCCTTTTTTCAAGTTATATAATTTGAGCTCAGTGTCTTTTCGATTATGTACACTTGTTTGGGCCAGTGAGGTGTCGTTGAATATGGGCCTAGTAGTAACACAATGCCAAACAGGTCAATAATGTCTCTCAGGCCGGGCTCTCAAAAGATCCTCAAAAAAAAGGCCGGGCTCTCCGAAAAAGAAAGAATAAGGACTCTTTGGCCGACATGTGGGCGCCACCGGTGTTTTCGTGCGCTGGTGCGTTGAGAGCATATTGGCGCATGCTCGAAATTCATGCTACCTTTTCATCCCCAGTCTCCTGCCCCCTCCCCCACCTCTGGAATCTCGATTCCTACTCTAGTTCCCCCAAATCCCCCTCCTGTACTCCCTGTACTCAAGCGCACTATCATGTCACCGGTCAACGCGGATCTTCGAGCCGGAGATCCTGAGGTCCGTCCTGCCTTTCGTTGCTGCATGCTGTCGCTCAACAGTGGCATGGAGGCACTTGACGACCAGTTTGCCGGCAAAGTGTTGATGGTAACCATCAATGGCGACCGGCCTCCCGTCTCGCCGGACGATCGTGTAAAAGCTCTTGGCATTGCGCACGGCATCCAAATAAGTGACTTGCTCGTCGAAGTCTGTCCGCCACCGACCGATTTCTTTGTTAGGTTCTAGACAACTTTCGACTGCAGTGGTGTGTTTGAATGTTCCCGGCGTTTCTTCCACGATGGCGTGCTGGTGAGCTTTGATCGATGGCACCCAGGATGGGGCTCGATGCCCTCCGAGCTTGAGTTTTTAACAAATCTTACCTTCCACGACATGCCTCCACGTGCTTGGAACAGCGAGTCCATGAACGAGCTTATCAAAGACCTTGGAGGTGAGCTCGTAAGTATGTTTGTTCCTCCAAACAGCTGGGCTCTGACGGTTATGGCATGGATGAAGAAGCCGTCCACCATACCGAAGGTGATTGGTGTTGAGATACCGGTGCAGGAACCGGGGTTGTACTATTCGTCACCACCAAGGCCGCCGTAGACCACATTAGGGATGTACCTATATCGAGTGTTCATGCATGTCAAAGAAGTGGTCAATCCATCAATCGAAGTCCTGCCACTGCTGCTGGTGCCAGGGTCCGTCGACGACGTCCATTACAGGAGTCAACGTCAGACTTTCCCCGTGTTGCTCGGAATGATGGATGGCACAGGGCCTACTCCATGGCGCGGCGGAGGCCACTGCTTCTTTGGGAGAAGAGGCAGGGCTGACTGCCTAGATGTGCTCTAATTTGAGGTAACAACTGAATCTTGTTAGATACTAGTTAAATCCAAGCTATGGGTGTGAAGCACAGATATGCCAGTACATTTGATTGTGACCTGTTCTAAATTTGTACCTGAACTTTTTTTTAGAAAGGGATGTACGTCAACTTAATTTGCTAGTAGAACTTATTGTGTTGTCTGTCTGTTTTCTTTGCACAGCATTCAAGATATTTCCCCATCATTGATAAATATGATGAACCATTATGTACGACTTCGTTGGTTTCAACATAGCCCTACCCGTAGCGATCCACTGCTTCCATCCTGATTGTGCGGCCTGCGTGAAATTTTTGTATGCAAGTTCAGTGTGCTATGATGTTCTATATGATTGTGTCAACTATATAAGTTTTTACTGAGCATCAGCAATGCATATGGCTGAAAGATGTATTTACGAGCATCGACCGATGGGTCTCTCTCTCTATCTCTCTCTCTCTCACACACACACACACGCACACACACACATGCACAAGTGGGACCCATTGAATTATTTATTTGCTCGTGATAACTTTTAATTAGGTTCCACTGTAATCTAACTTTTTTTCTTAAGTTATAAATTGAGCTCAGTGACTTCAAAAAGTTGTACAGAAGCCTTGTTTGGGCCTTCCCGGCGTCGCTGAATGTGGGCTGAGTAGCCATGTTAGGTTGTACTATACTACACAGGCCTTTTTTCAACATCAGCAATGCAACTGGGCTGACAGTTGTACACAATATCCGGATCAACTTGTTATTCTCCGCCCCGCTGGGCCGCAAACTTTCCTAGGAGGTATGCTTTAGGCTTAACAAGAAAATGGACTATAAGAAATAATAAATGGGATGTAATTATAATAACTAGGCAGTAAAAATGCACTAAACGAGTAATTAGTTTAAAAAATATATTATTTTTGGAATTTGAAATTTTTAATTTCATTACTTGTTGCGCGCGCAATATTTTGTTGGATTTTAACGTAATACAACTTTATTTTGAAATTATATTTAACCTGAATAGAAATTTCGGATAAAAATATTTCGGATCCCATCAAAATGTGGGATTTTTTTTAATTCTGTTTTGAGCGGTTGTTTGAAATTATTAATCGTTGTCCTAGCTAGAAGTTGGGTTGTACTTTTAACAAACTATAAATGGGCTGTAGTAAATTCCATTAGAATTAAAAAATGGGATGTACATTCTTACAAATCGCAAATGGGCTATATGTTCTCTGCCAAATCCGAGCTCTGGGCCTACTAAGTTGACGCGTACCAAGGGCTTTGTCAACTTAGTCAATATAAACGATTCTAGCTGCAGTGATCGTACGATGTCCATCCAACGGCCGTAGTGCTTCTTCAACCTCTGGTCTTTTTGCTCCAGCCGACCAAAGCAGCGCCAGTCGTGCCGCGTGCTCCTACCTCCCGTGGCCGGCTGTGATGCCGCGGAGGCCTCACCGTCCCGTACTACTCCCACCGCTGGCCAGGCCATCCCTCTACTCACCCACACCCCCTGTTATTCTGCGGCGACGGCAGCCTCAAACCGCAGCCGAACCAGTGAACCCTCATACTCCTCTCCGCGCGGGCTTCCACTGCTGCGTCTTCCCTGGCTCCGCGTCATCCCCTTACTAGGACTCGTCATCGTCCACCGCCCTGGTGCTCTCGGTGCGGTGTGGCCAATGTGGTCAATGACCGACTTCCATCGGAAGAGTAATTTACGTGGAGAGGCTGACAGCTGGGTCCACGGCGGCCACAAGGAAGTGCCTCCTTATTATGCACAAAATAATTATTCCTCCACCTGACAGCAGGGACCCACCAAACGGGCCACCTTATTTCGTGAAAAAAAACGTTTCCCCACTGACTGCTAGGACCCTCCGGACGGGCCATCATATTTCACGAAAAAACAACCCCCCCACTGTCAGCTCGGACCCACCGGAAGTGCCTCCTTATTACGCACAAAAAATGAATACTCCCCCTGCTAGCTGGGACCCACCTTGGTGGGAGGCTGACTTGTGGGCCTACTAAGTTGACAGGGACGGAGGGCTTTGTTAACTTAGTCAATATGAATGATTCTAGCTCCAGTGACCGTACGATGTCCATCCTACGACCGTAGTGCTTCTTCAACGTCTGGTCTTCTTGCTCCAGCCGCACAAAGCAGCGCCGGTCGTGTCGCATGCTCCTGCCTCCCGTGGGTGGCTATGCTGCCGCGGAGGCCTCACCGCCCCCTACTATTCCTACCGCTAGCCAGGCCCTGCGGCGATGGCAGCCTCACGCCGCAGCCGAACCAGTGAACCCTCGTACTCCTCTCCATGCGGGCTTCCACTGCAACGTCTTCCCCGGCTTCGCATCGTCCCCTTCCTAGGCGTCTCCATCATCCACCACCCTGGTGCTCTCGGCGTGGCGTGATCAACATGGTCAAGGAACGACTTCTATCAGACATGGACTGTACGTGGAGAGGCTGACAGCTGGGTCCACGGCCGCAGCAAGGAAGTGCCTCCTTATTACGCGGAAAATAATGATTCCTCCACCTGACAGCAGGGACCCACCGGACGGGCCACCGTATTTTGCAAGAAAAATGTTCCCCCCTGACTGCTGGGACCTACCAGCTACATCTTCGCACTCAAGGAAGTGCGTTCATATTAGGGGCAAAAAAAATTGATTCGCCCCCTGACTGTTGGGACTCTCCAGCTACATCTTCGCATGCAAGAAAGTGCGTCCGGGCAAAAAAAACGATTCGCCCCCCTGACTGCTGGGACCCACCAGCTACATCTTCGCACGCAAGGAATTTCCTAACAGTCGGGACCCACCTGGTCAAAGCGTACGTAGTGTTGTCATTCTGGTCGCGAACGTGTACGTACATACTGGTCGATATAGAGGCGTGCACGTGTCGTAGTAGAGGTGCGCACGTAGCATGTACATGTACGTACAACGGCCAGGGTGCAAGAAAGTAAATACGGCCACGTACGTACATACGGGCGGGGTCTCGAACGCCTACTAGCGCATACGTACGACCATGGCTCATGTACATGGCTGGGTCAGAACGGAGAAACTGCGTCGTCGTCGTGTTCATGGGGAGGCAACGGAATGCGTCGTGTTCATGGGGAGGCAACGGAATGCATCGTGTTCATTGGGAGGCAACAGAATGCATGGGAGCCAACCGGCTTGGATGAAACAAGCGATGGAAATGAGGCCTGGCGTACCGCACAACAGAGGAAACGGCCTTGTGTTCGACCGGCCATGTTTGAAACAGGATCCAGTTCATCGGGAGGGGTCTGGCGTACCGCAAAATGGAGGAACGAACTTGTGTTGGACCTCCTACGGTCAAAACAGAGTCCTGTTGATCGGGAGGGATGTGGCATACCGCAAAACGGACGAAACGGACTTGTGTTGGAGTGCTACGGTCGAAACAGGGGTCCTGTTCATTGTGAGGGGTGAGGCGTACCACAAAACGGGACTCCACAGGATACTGTTCATCTCCACCTTCGACCTCCTCCAGCCTCCATGGGCTACTGTTCATCCACCGTCGACCTCCTACCTCCTCCACCTATGACTGTTCATGCACGAGCTTCTGTTCATCCAGCCTCCACTACGCGCTACTCCACCGGCTACTGTTCAACCACCCCTCTCCATGGGCTCCTGTTCGACCACCCCTCCACAGGCTACTGTTCATCCACCCCTCCACCTTCTACTGTTCATCCAGCCCTCCACGGGGTCCTGTTCATCCAACCCCAACCGGCTTGATCGAACGGGGTCATGTCCATCCAGAGGCAACACCACGCGGTCCTATTCATCCACCCCCACCGCTCACTATTCATCCAAATCCCCCGCAACGCTCACTGTTCATCCAAACCCCCCTGCAACACTCACTGTTCATCCAGAGGCAGCATCGTTCACCTTCAGTTAGCAGCAGTAGTGAAGGAATTCGCTCGGGTTCACTAATGCGTAGCCTGAAGTGCAACCGCTCGGGTTCAGTTAGGCAATGCCTCGGTCGGGTTCAGTTAGAGCCCAACGCCTCACACACATGCGCGTACGTGTATGAGAGAAACACGCATCGCTCAGACCCCGACCACCCACCGTAACCGAGAACTCCCCGAAATTTTCCTCGCCCTCGCTTCTACCAAAGTTTTTTCCGTCATGGACGGCCCAAAGAATGTCATGCAGCTGCGTCTCCGGCCCGCCCAGGACGAAAAGCCCATTTTCTGTCATGATTTTTTGTCATAGAAGTAGGAGCCCACCACATCTATGATGATACTGGGTTTTGTCACAATTATCGTCATAGAAGTGTCATAAGTATGACAGAAAAAATTCCGTTCGCCCAAAATGTCACGGATGTGTCTTTTTTTATAGTGCTGGGGCTCGATGACAAGGACCAAAGGCATCTCCTCTGCCATGGGAACGACTGTCTCTACGGCCAGGGCTTGGCGCCCTGCCGGAGTCGGTTGCCCCACGGCAGGCTCGACATCCACGTCAACATCTTCGCCAACGGCTCCAGGGAGCTTAGTGGGGAACTACTTGCCGGGGCCTAATTTCCTCCACTTGCTTTGCTCTGTTGATGGTTCAATGGATGGTTGAGTTAACCGAAGCACAAAAGTAGCTGGTTCCATAGGTAGATCGAGGGCAGCGTGCTTCGACAGGTAGTCGGCGATGTCGTTCTCCACTCGGGGGACATGCTCCGCCTTTATACTCATGTCTACTACACAAACCTTCTTCTTATAGATGTTGTTGGGCCTCCAAGTGCAGAGGTTTGTAGGACAGTAGCAAATTTCCCTCAAGTGGATGACCTAAGGTTTATCAATCCGTGGGAGGCATAGGATGAATATGGTCTCTCTCAAGCAACCCTGGAACCAAATAACAAAGAGTCTCTTGTGTCCCCAACACACCCAATACAATGGTAAATTGTATAAATGCACTAGTTCGGCGAAGAGATGGTGATACAAGTGCAATATGGATGGTAGATATGAGTATTTGTAATCTGAAAATATAAAAACAGCAAGGTAACTAATGATAAAAGTGAGCGTAAACAGTATTGCAATGGTAGGAAACAAGGCCTAAGGTTCATACTTTCACTAGTGCAAGTTCTCTCAACAATAATAACATAACTGCATCATATAACTATCCCTCAACATGCAACAAAGAGTCACTCCAAAGCCACTAATAGCGGAGAACAAACGAAGAGATTATGGTATGGTACGTAACCACCTCAAAGTTATTCTTTCTGCTCGATCTATTCAAGAGTCCATAGTAAAATAACACAAAGCTATTCTTTCTGGTCAATCTATCACAGAGCTTGTACTAGAATAACACCTTAAGACACAAATCAACCAAAACCCTAATGTCACCTAGATACTCCATTGTCACCTCAAGTATCCGTCGGTATGATTATACGATATGCATCACACAATCTCAGATTCATCTATTCAACCAACACAAAGTACTTCAAAGAGTGCCCCAAAGTTTCTACCGGAGAATCAGGACGAAAACATGTGCCAACCCCTATGCATAAGTTCATTGAACCCGCAAGTTCATCACCAAAACATAAATTAAGTAGATCACGTGAATATCCCATTGTCACCACAGATAAGCACGGCAAGACATACATCAAGTGTTCTCAAATCCTTAATGACTCAATCTGATAAGATAAATTCAAGAGGAAAACTCAATTCATTACAAGAGAGTAGAGGGGGAGAAACATCATAAGATCTAACTATAACAGCAAAGCTCGCGATACATCAAGAATAATAACATAGATAGATCATATAACAATCCCTCAACATGCAACAAAGAGTCACTCCAAAGCCACTAATAGCGGAGAACAAACATAGAGATTATGGTAGGGTACGAAACCACCTCAAAGTTATCCTTTCTGTTCTATCTATTCAAGAGTTCGTAGTAAAATAACATGAAGCTATTCTATCCGCTCAATCCATAATAGAGTTCATACTAGAATAACACCTTAAGACACAAATCAACCAAAACCCTAATGTCACCTAGATACTCCATTGTCACCTCAAGTATCCGTGGGCATGATTATACGATATGCGTCACACAATCTCAGATTCATCCAACCAACACAAAGTACTTCAAAGAGTGCCCCAAAGTTTCTACCGAAGAGTCAAGAAAACGTGTGCCAACCCCTATGCATAGTTTCATGGGCGGAACCCGCAAGTTGGTCACCAAAACATACATCAAGTGGCACGTGATATCCCATTGTCACCACAGATAAACACGGCAAGACATACATCAAGTGTTCTCAAATAAAGACTCAATCCTATAAGATAACTTCAAGAGGGAAACTCAATTCATCACAAGAGAGTAGAGGGGGAGAAACATCATAAGATCCAACTATAATAGCAAAGCTCGCAATACATCAATATCGTGCCATAGAGAGAACACGAGAGAGAGATCAAACACATAGCTACTGGTACATACCCTCAGCGCCGAGGGTGAACTACTCCCTCCTCATCATGGAGAGCGCTGGGATGATGAGGATGGCCACCGGTGATGGGTTCCCCCTCCGGCAAGGTGCCAGAACGGGCTCCCGAGAGGTTTTTAGTGGCTACAGAGGCTTGTGGCGGTGGAGCTCCCGATCTATCTTCTCCGTGGATGTTTTAAGGGTACGTGGGACTATATAGGCGAAAGAAGTCGGTCGGGGGGGTGCTCGAGGGGCCCACGAGACAGGGGGCGCGCCCAGTAGGGGGGCGCCCCCCTCTCTCCTGGCCTCCTCGAGGATCTTCTGACGTGAACTCCATGTCTCCAGGATCGTATTCTTCCAAAAAATCACATTGCCGAAGGTTCCATTCCGTTGGGACTCCATTTGATATTCCTTGTCTAGGAAATACTGAAATAGGCAATAAAACAGCAATATGGGCTGGGCCTCCGGTTAATAGGTTAGTCCCAAAAGTAATATAAACGTGTATAATAAAGCCCGTAATCATTCAAAACAGATAATAAAATAGCATGAATGCTTCATAAATTATAGATACATTGGAGACGTATCACCGTCCCCAAGCTTAATTCCTACTCGTCCTCGAGTAGGTAAATGATAAAAGAAAGAATTTATGAAGTGTGAATGCTAGAAGGTGTACAAGTTTGATCAATGATAATTTCAATCACCTTTTCTAGCATGATAATATGTCATAACAGTAATTCATCTCATAAAATTTCTCACGATAAAGTAACAAGCAATTCACATGTCAAAGCATAGACCATAAACTTTCTTGAAAATTAGCAAACTTCATTCTCAGTCATCAAACAATTGCAATTCATCTTATTTTCAGGAATAGCAAACTCCACATACTCAACTATCATATAGTCTTCTACAATTGCTAACACTCACGCAATACTAATGGTTATGGAGTTTCAATCGGACACTGAGAAAGATAGGGGCTTATAGTGTTGCCTCCCAACGTATTCACCTTTAGGTGATGTCAACAATAATAGTTCATGCTAACTTACACCTAATTGGATATATATATCAAGATCTTCCCAACATGAGGTGCTTGCCAAAGGATAAAATGAAAAAGGGAAAGGTGAAGATCACCTTGACTCTTGCATAAAAGTAAAAGACATAAAGTAAAAGATAGGCCCTTCGCAGAGGGAAGCAGAGGTTGTCATGCGCTTTTAGGGTTGGATGCACAAAATCTTAATGCGAATGAACGTCACTTTATATTGCCACTTGTATATGGACCTTTATTATGCAGTCCGTCGCTTTTATTGCTTCCATAACAAGATCGTATAAAGCTATTTTCTTCACACCAAAAGATCATACATAATTAGAGAGCAATTTTTATTGCTTGCACCGATGACAACTTACTTGAAGGATCTTACTCAATCCATAGGTAGGTATGGTGGACTCTCATGGCAAAACTGCGTTTAAGGATATTTGGAAGCACAAGTAGTATCTCTACTTGGTGCAAGGAATTTGGCTAGCATGAGGGGGAAAGGCAAGCTCAACATGTTTGAATGATCCATGGCAATATACTTTAACTGAGATGCCGGAAAACATAACCCATTATGTTGTCTTCCTTATCCAACATCAACTCTTTAGCATGTCATACTTAATGAGTGCTCCCAATTATAAAGGATGTCTAGGATAATGTATTTATATGTGAAATCTCTCTTCCTTCAATATTCTTTCATGAATTGTTCAAATGACCAATACAATGCTTGCTAACCTTCAATAAATTTACAACCTCTACTTCTTAGATGTGAAGTCATTACTCCCCATGGGATAAGCAAATGAACATATTTAATTTCAGATTTATGACAATCAACTCATTCAACAATTTACTCATAAGATATAAGTGAAGCACACGAGTAAATGACAAACTACTCCAAAAAGATATAAGTGAAGATCAAAGAGTAGATAAATAATTATGTAACTATATGAAGACTCTCTCATTTGAGAATTTCAGATCTTGGTATTGTATTCAAACAGCAAGCAAAACAAAATAAAATGACAATGCAAGGATAGCACAACTCATGTGAAGAAGCAAAAACTTAGGCTCAACCGATACTAACCGATAGTTGTTGAAGAAGAAAGGTGGGATGCCTACCGGGGCATCCCCAAGCTTAGATGCTTGAGACTTCATGAAATATTATCTTGGGGTGCCTTGGGCATCCCCAAGCTTGAACCTTTGTGTCTCCTTAATTCCTCTCATACCATGGTTTCTCTTTTTATCAAAAGCTTCATCCACACCAAACTCAACAAGAACTCGTGAGATAGGTTAGTATAAACCAATGCAAAACCTTATCATTTTCTACTGTAACAAATCACTAAAATTATTATTCAACATTGCATACTAAATGCCTCTGCATATTTAACACTCCTATCCTCAAATAGAATCATTAAACAAGCAAACATATGCAAACAATGCAACCATAACAGCAATCTGTCAAAACAGTATAGTCTGTAAAGAATGCAAGATTCATCATACTTCCCTAACTCCAAAAATTATGAATAAAAATTCCCACTGTAAAAAATTTATCATAGCTCAATATGCAACAAAATGCAACATTATACCATTCTCTGACTTTTCTAGGGAATTTTTGCAACAACGGCAAACTTTCTGTTTTCAAACAGCAACATGTATACTAGCAAAATAAGCATGGCAAAGGATATCCTTCACATTTTTATTGAAAATAAAGATGAAAAACTTTATTATAAATAACAGAAAGCAAATACTAACAAAATAAAATGACTCTCCAAGCAAAACACATATCATGTGGTGAATAAAAATATAGCTCCAAGTAAAGTTACCGATGAACAAAGACGAAAGAGGGGATGCCATCCGGGGCATCCCCAAGCTTAGGCTCTTGGTTGTCCTTGAATATTACCTTGGAGTGCCATAGGCATACCAAATCTTAGGCCCTTGTCACTCCTTATTCCATAGTCCATCGAATCTTTACCCAAAACTTGAAAACTCCACAACACAAAACTCAACAGAAAACTCGTAAGCTCTGTTAGTATAAGTAAATAAAACCACTACTTAGGTACTGTAATGAACTCATTCTAGATTCATATTGGTGTAATATCTAATGTATTCCAACTTATCTATGGTTCATACCCTCCGATACTACTCATAGATTCATCAAAATAAGCAAACAACATAACGAAAACAGAATATGTCAAAAACAGAGCAGTCTGTAGTAATCTGTATCAAACGTATACTTCTGGAACTCCAAAAATTCTACCAAATTAGGAAGTCCTAAGAAATGTGTGTGAAAATCCATATAAAAAAGAATCAGATCATAAGAATTTTTCTGTGAATTAACAAAACTAATTTACTGGGTGCAAAAGTTTCTTATTTTCAGCAGATCAACACAACTATCACCGTAAGCTATCCTAAAGGTCTTACTTGGCACTTTATTGAAGCAAAAGCCATAAAACATGATTACTATAGTAGCATAATCATGTGCACACACAAAAACAGTAAAGTTAAATATTGGGGTATCTCCCAACAAGCCCTTTTCTTTAATGCCTTACTAGCTAGGCATGATGATGACAATGATGCTCACATAAAAGATAAGAATTGAACATAATGGGAGCATCATGAAGCATATGACTAGCACATTTAAGCCTTACCCACTTCCTATGCATAGGGATTTTGTGAGAAAACAACTTATGGGAACAATAATCAACAAGCATAGGAAGGTAACACAAGCATAGCTTCAAGATTTTCAACACATAGAGAGGAAACTTGACATTATTGCAATTCCTACAAGCATATATTCCTCCCTCATAATAATTTTCAGTAGCATCATGGATGAATTCAACAATATAACCAGCACCTAAATCATTCTTTTCATGATCTACAAGCATAGAATTTTTATTACTCTCCACATAAGCAAAATTATTCTCTTGAATAGTAGTGGGAGCAAACTCAACAAAATAATTATCATGTGAGGCATAATCCAATTGAAAACTAAAATCATGATGACAAGTTTCATGGTTATCATTATTCTTAATAGCATACAAGCCATCACAATAATGATCATAGATAGCAACTTTGTTCTCATAATCAATTGGAACCTCTTCCGAAATAGTGGATTCATCACTAAATAAAGTTGACACTCTTCCAAATCCACTTTCATAAATATCACAATAAGATTCAACATCCTCCAAAATAGTGGGATCAGTACTTCCTAAAGTTGACACTCTTCCAAACCCACTTTCATCAATATAATCATCATAAATAGGAGGCATGCTTTCATCATAATAAATTTGCTCATCAAAACTTGGGGGACAAAAAATATCATCTTCGTCCAACATAGCTTCCCCAAGCTTGTGGCTTTCCATATCATTAGCATCATGGATATTCAAGGAATTCATACTAACAACATTGCAATCATGCTCATCATACAAAGGTTTAATGCCAAACATTTTATAGACTTCTTCTTCTAGCACTTGAGCACAATTTTCCTTTCCATCACACTCACGAAAGATATTAAAAAGATGAAGCGTATGAGACAAACTCAAGTCCATTTTTTTGTAGTTTTATTTTATAAACTAAACTAGTTATAAAACAAGAAAAAAAAGATTCGATTGCAAGATCTAAAGATATACCTTCAAGCACTCACCTCCCCGGCAACAGCGCCAAAAAAGAGCTTGATGTCTACTACACAACCTTCTGCTTGTAGACGCTGTTGGGCCTGCAAGTGCACAGGTTTGTAGGACAGTAGCAAATTTCCCTCAAGTGGATGACCTAAGGTTTATCAATCCGTGGGAGGCATAGGATGAAGATGGTCTCTCTCAAGCAACCCTGCAACCAAATAACAAAGAGTCTCTTGTGTCCCCAACACACCCAATACAATGGTAAATTGTATAGGTGCACTAGTTCGGCGAAGAGATGGTGATACAAGTGCAATATGGATGGTAGATAAAGGTTTTTGTAATCTGAAATAATAAAAACAGCAAGGTAACTAATGATAAAAGTGAGCGTAAATGGTATTGCAATGCTAGTAAACAAGGCCTAGGGTTCATACTTTCACTACTGCAAGTTCTCTCAACAATAATAACATAGATAGATCATACAATAATCCCTCAACATGCAACAAAGAGTCACTCCAAAGCCACTAATAGCGGAGAACAAACATAGAGATTATGGTAGGGTACGAAACCACCTCAAAGTTATCCTTTCTGTTCTATCTATTCAAGAGTTCGTAGTAAAATAACATGAAGCTATTCTTTCCGCTCAATCCATCATAGAGTTCATCCTAGAATAACACCTTAAGACACAAATCAACCAAAACCATAATGTCACCAAGATACTCCATTGTCACCTCAAGTATCCGTGGGCATGATTATACGATATGCGACACACAATCTCAGATTCATCCAACCAACACAAAGTACTTCAAAGAGTGCCCCAAAGTTTCTACCGGAGAGTCAAGAAAACGTGTGCCAACCACTATGCATAGGTTCATGGGCGGAACCCGCAAGTTGGTCACCAAAACATACATCAAGTGGCACGTGATATCCCATTGTCACCACAGATAAACACGGTAAGATATACATCAAGTGTTCTCAAATAAAGACTCAATCTGATAAGATAACTTCAAGAGGGAAACTCAATTCATCACAAGAGAGTAGAGGGGGAGAAACATCATAAGATCCAACTATAATAGCAAAGCTCGCGATACATCAAGATCGTGCCATAGAGAGAACTTGAGAGAGAGATCAAACACATAGCTATTGGTACATACCCTCAGCCCCGAGGGTGAACTACTCCCTCCTCGTCATGGAGAGCGCCGGGATGATGAAGATGGCCAGCGGTGGTGGGTTCCCCCTCCGGCAGGGTGCCGAAACAGCCTCCCGAGAGGTTTTTGGTGGCTACAGAGGCTTGCGGCGGCGGAACTCCCAATCTATCTTCTCTGTGGATGTTTTTAGGGCACGTGGGACTATATAGGCGAAAGAAGTCGGTCGGGGGGTGCTCGAGGGGCCCACGAGATAGGGGGCGCACCCAGTAAGGGGGCGCCCCCCTCTCTCCTGGCCTCCTCGAGGATCTTCTGACGTGAACTCCATGTCTCCAGGATCGTATTCTTCCAAAAAATCACATTGCCGAAGGTTCCATTCCGTTGGAACTCCATTTGATATTCCTTGTCTTCGAAATACTGAAATAGGCAATAAAACAGCAATATGGGCTGGGCCTCCGGTTAATAGGTTAGTCCCAAAAGTAATATAAACGTGTATAATAAAGCCCGTAATCATTCAAAAACAGATAATAAAATAGCATGAATGCTTCATAAATTATAGATACATTGGAGACGTATCACCGTCCCCAAGCTTAATTCCTACTCGTCCTCGAGTAGGTAAATGATAAAAGAAAGAATTTATGAAGTGTGAATGCTAGAAGGTGCACAAGTTTGATCAATGATAATTTCAATCACCTTTTCTAGCATGATAATATGTCATAACAGTAATTCATCTCATAAAATTTCTCACGATAAAGTAACAAGCAATTCACATGTCAAAGCATAGACCATAAACTTTCTTGAAAACTAGAAAACTTCATTCTCAGTCATCAAACAATTGCAATTCATCTTATTTTCAGGAATAGAAAACTACACATACTCGACTATCATATAGTCTTCTACAATTGCTAACACTCACGCAATACTAATGGTTATGGAGTTTCAATCGGACACTGAGAAAGATAGGGGCTTATAGTGTTGCCTCCCAACGTATTCACCTTTAGGTGATGTCAACAATAATAGTTCATGCTAACTTACATCCAATTGGATATATATATCAAGATCTTCCCAACATGAGGTGCTTGCCAAAGGATAAAATGAAAAAGGGAAAGGTGAAGATCACCTTGACTCTTGCATAAAAGTAAAAGACATAAAGTAAAAGATAGGCCCTTCGCAGAGGGAAGCAGAGGTTGTCATGTGCTTTTAGGGTTGGATGCAGAAAATCTTAATGCGAATGAACATCACTTTATATTGCCACTTGTATATGGACCTTTATTATGCAGTCCGTCGCTTTTATTGCTTCCATAACAAGATCGTATAAAGCTATTTTCTTCACACCAAAAGATCATACATAATTAGAGAGCAATTTTTATTGCTTGCACCGATGACAACTTACTTGAAGGATCTTACTCAATCCATAGGTAGGTATGGTGGACTCTCATGGCAAAACTGCGTTTAAGGATATTTGGAAGCACAAGTAGTATCTCTACTTGGTGCAAGGAATTTGGCTAGCATGAGGGGGAAAGGCAAGCTCAACATGTTTGAATGATCCATGGCAATATACTTTAACTGAGATGTCGGAAAACATAACCCATTACATTGTCTTCCTTATCCAACATCAACTCTTTAGCATGTCATACTTAATGAGTGCTCCCAATTATAAAGGATGTCTAGGATAATGTATTTATATGTGAAATCTCTCTTCCTTCAATATTCTTTCATGAATTGTTCAAATGACCAATACAATGCTTGCTAACCTTCAATAAATTTACAACCTCTACTTCTTAGATGTGAAGTCATTACTCCCCATGGGAAAAGCAAATGAACATATTTAATTTCAGATTTATTACAATCAACTCATTCAACAATTTACTCATAAGATATAAGTGAAGCACACGAGTAAATGACAAACTACTCCAAAAAGATATAAGTGAAGATCAAAGAGTAGATAAATAATTATGTAACTATATGAAGACTCTCTCAGTTGAGAATTTCAGATCTTGGTATTGTATTCAAACAGCAATCAAAACAAAATAAAATGACAATGCAAGGATAGCACAACTCATGTGAAGAAGCAAAAACTTAGGCTCAACCGATACTAACCGATAGTTGTTGAAGAAGAAAGGTGGGATGCCTACCGGGGCATCCCCAAGCTTAGATGCTTGAGACTTCGTGAAATATTATCTTGGGGTGCCTTGGGCATCCCCAAGATTGAACCTTTGTGTCTCCTTAATTACTCTCATACCATGGTTTCTCTTTTTATCAAAAGCTTCATCCACACCAAACTCAACAAGAACTCGTGAGATAGGTTAGTATAAACCAATGCAAAACCTTATCATTTTCTACTGTAACAAATCACTAAAATTATTATTCAACATTGCATACTAAATGCCTCTGCATATTTAACACTCCTATCCTCAAATAGAATCATTAAACAAGCAAACATATGCAAACAATGCAACCATAACAGCAATCTGTCAAAACAGTATAGTCTGTAAAGAATGCAAGATTCATCATACTTCCCTAACTCCAAAAATTATGAATAAAAATACCCACTGTAACAAATTTATCAGAGCTCAATATGCAACAAAATTCAACATTATACCATTCTCTGACTTTTCTAGGGAATTTTTGCAACAACGGCAAACTTTCTGTTTTCAAACAGCAACATGTATACTAGCAAAATAAGCATGGCAAAGGATGTCCTTCACATTTTTATTGAAAATAAAGATGAAAAACTTTATTCTAAATAACAGAAAGAAAATACTAACAAAAGAAAATGACGCTCCAAGCAAAACACATATCATGTGGTGAATAAAAATATAGCTCCAAGTAAAGTTACCGATGAATGAAGACGAAAGAGGGGATGCCATCCGGGGCATCCCCAAGCTTAGGCTCTTGGTTGTCCTTGAATATTACCTTGGAGTGCCATGGGCATACCCAATCTTAGGCCCTTGCCACTCCTTATTCCATAGTCCATCGAATCTTTACCCAAAACTTGAAAACTCCACAACACAAAACTCAACAGAAAACTCGTAAGCTCTGTTAGTATAAGTAAATAAAACCACTACTTAGGTACTGTAATGAACTCATTCTAGATTCATATTGGTGTAATATCTAATGTATTACAACTTATCTATGGTTCATACCCTCCGATACTACTCATAGATTCATCAAAATAAGCAAACAACATAACGAAAACAGAATATGTCAAAAACAGAGCAGTCTGTAGTAATCTGTATCAAACGTATACTTCTGGAACTCCAAAAATTCTACCAAATTAGGAAGTCCTAAGAAATGTGTGTGAAAATCCATATAAAAAAGAATCAGATCATAAGAATTTTTCTGTGAATTAACAAAACTAATTTACTGGGTGCAAAAGTTTCTTATTTTCAGCAGGATCAACACAACTATCACCGTAAGCTATCCTAAAGGTCTTACTTGGCACTTTATTGAAGCAAAAGCCATAAAACATGATTACTATAGTAGCATAATCATGTGCACACACAAAAACAGTAAAGTTAAATATTGGAGTATCTCCCAACAAGCCCTTTTCTTTAATGCCTTACTAGCTAGGCATGATGATGACAATGATGCTCACATAAAAGATAAGAATTGAAACATAACGGGAGCATCATGAAGCATATGACTAGCACATTTAAGCCTTACCCACTTCCTATGCATAGGGATTTTGTGAGAAAACAACTTATGGGAACAATAATCAACAAGCATAGGAAGGTAACACAAGCATAGATTCAAGATTTTCAACACATAGAGAGGAAACTTGACATTATTGCAATTCCTACAAGCATATATTCCTCCCTCATAATAATTTTCAGTAGCATCATGGATGAATTCAACAATATAACCAGCACCTAAAGCATTCTTTTCATGATCTACAAGCATAGAATTTTTATTACTCTCCACATAAGCAAAATTCTTCTCTTGAATAGTAGTGGGAGCAAACTCAACAAAATAATTATCATGTGAGGCATAATCCAATTGAAAACTAAAATCATGATGACAAGTTTCATGGTTATCATTATTCTTAATAGCATACAAGCCATCACAATAATGATCATAGATAGCAACTTTGTTCTCATAATCAATTGGAACCTCTTCCGAAATAGTGGATTCATCACAAAATAAAGTTGACACTCTTCCAAATCCACTTTCATAAATATCACAATAAGATTCAACATCCTCCAAAATAGTGGGATCAATACTTCCTAAAGTTGACACTCTTCCAAACCCACTTTCATCAATATAATCATCATAAATAGGAGGCATGCTTTCATCATAATAAATTTGCTCATCAAAACTTGGGGGACAAAAAATATCATCTTCGTCCAACATAGCTTCCCCAAGCTTGTGGCTTTCCATATCATTAGCATCATGGATATTCAAGGAATTCATACTAACAACATTGCAATCATGCTCATCATACAAAGGTTTAATGCCAAACATTTTATAGACTTCTTCTTCTAGCACTTGAGCACAATTTTCCTTTCCATCACACTCACGAAAGATATTAAAAAGATGAAGCGTATGAGACAAACTCAAGTCCATTTTTTTGTAGTTTTATTTTATAAACTAAACTAGTTATAAAACAAGAAAAAAAAGATTCGATTGCAAGATCTAAAGATATACCTTCAAGCACTCACCTCCCCGGCAACGGCGCCAAAAAAGAGCTTGATGTCTACTACACAACCTTCTTCTTGTAGACGATGTTGGGCCTGCAAGTGCACAGGTTTGTAGGACAGTAGCAAATTTCCCTCAAGTGGATGACCTAAGGTTTATCAATCCGTGGGAGGCATAGGATGAAGATGGTCTCTCTCAAGCAACCCTGCAACCAAATAACAAAGAGTCTCTTGTGTCCCCAACACACCCAATACAATGGTAAATTGTATAGGTGCACTAGTTCGGCGAAGAGATGGTGATACAAGTGCAATATGGATGGTAGATAAAGGTTTTTGTAATCTTAAATAATAAAAACAGCAAGGTAACTAATGATAAAAGTGAGCGTAAATGGTATTGTAATGCTAGTAAACAAGGCCTAGGGTTCATACTTTCACTACTGCAAGTTCTCTCAACAATAATAACATAGATAGATCATATAACAATCCCTCAACATGCAACAAAGAGTCACTCCAAAGCCACTAATAGCGGAGAACAAACATAGAGATTATGGTAGGGTACGAAACCACCTCAAAGTTATCCTTTCTGTTCTATCTATTCAAGAGTTCGTAGTAAAATAACATGAAGCTATTCTTTCCGCTCAATCCATCATAGAGTTCATCCTAGAATAACACCTTAAGAAACAAATCAACCAAAACCATAATGTCACCTAGATACTCCATTGTCACCTCAAGTATCCGTGGGCATGATTATACGATATGTGACACACAATCTCAGATTCATCCAACCAACACAAAGTACTTCAAAGAGTGCCCCAAAGTTTCTACCGGAGAGTCAAGAAAACGTGTGCCAACCACTATGCATAGGTTCATGGGCGGAACCCGCAAGTTGGTAACCAAAACATACATCAAGTGGCACGTGATATCCCATTGTCACCACAGATAAACACGGTAAGATATACATCAAGTGTTCTCAAATAAAGACTCAATCTGATAAGATAACTTCAAGAGGGAAACTCAATTCATCACAAGAGAGTAGAGGGGGAGAAACATCATAAGATCCAACTATAATAGCAAAGCTCGCGATACATCAAGATCGTGCCATAGAGAGAACTTGAGAGAGAGAGATCAAACACATAGCTATTGGTACATACCCTCAGCCCCGAGGGTGAACTACTCCCTCCTCGTCATGGAGAGCGCCGGGATGATGAAGATGGCCAGCGGTGGTGGATTCCCCCTCCGGCAGGGTGCCGAAACAGCCTCCCGAGAGGTTTTTGGTGGCTACAAAGGCTTGCGGCGGCGGAACTCCCAATCTATCTTCTCTGTGGATGTTTTTAGGGCACGTGGGACTATATAGGCGAAAGAAGTCGGTCGGGGGGGTGCTCGAGGGGCCCACGAGACAGGGGGGCGCGCCCAGTAAGGGGGCGCTCCCTCCTATCTCCTGGCCTCCTCGAGGATCTTCTGACGTGAACTCCAAGTCTCCAGGATCATATTCTTCCAAAAAATCACGCTGCCGAAGGTTTCATTCTGTTTGGACTCCGTTTGATATTCCTTTTCTTCGAAATACTGAAACAGGCAATAAAACAGCAATATGGGCTGGGCCTCCGGTTAATAGGTTAGTCCCAAAAGTAATATAAAAGTGTATAATAAAGCCTGTAATCATTCAAAACAGATAATAAAATAGCATGAATGCTTCATAAATTATAGATACTTTGGAGACGTATCACCCGCCTATCTGACTGGTGGTGCGCATCGCGCCGGCACTCGATGGTGGTTCGAGCGTCTTCAAGGGCTCGCTCCCGAAGAACTTGACGCTGATCGTGGTGGGTTTGTGGATCGGACGATGCTATGGAAATATTATCACAAGCATCATCACGACGGATCGACACCCGCGGTAGCTGGAGTGGGGGAGGAGAGTGCACCGTGGGTGCATCACCTCTGGCCCTTCCCCCGCAGGCATGTGGTGGCTCGACGGAGCGTCGGCCTATGGGCCCTGCCGGTCACGGCTCATCTTTGTTGGTGATGTCGAGAGGCTCTGGATGGTGGCCCTCCACTCGTCGAGCCTCTCCGCAGCAGGAGGAAAGTTGAGGAGCAGCTGCGCGCGCGCCAGAGCTTCTGTTAGTGTGGGCGGCGGCGAAAGCTGCATGGACTGTGATGCGCTCCGACATCTAACTATGTTAGAAGGAGCTCTATCACGGCCCTGCGGCTATCGGCCATTTTTGCCAGCACCTCGGCGTGCATGTTGGCCTTCCTCGTCCCGTGAAGGACGCGCGGGACTCTTCCCAGGGCGGCGCCCAGGGTCACCAGCATGGTGACGCTGCTCATCGCGCACAACTTGGGAAGAGCGCACCGTGGGCGCCGGCGTAGGTAACTTGGAGGCCGCCGCGCCGCTGTTAGGTGGCATGGTGACCCCCTGGGAGGGCCCCGCGCCGCCTACAGGGGCCCCAGCTCCGTCTTTGGAATTTGCGGCATGCGGCCCGTCATCCTGTGCATGAACGACGCCACTCGCCAGGCCTGGACCGCCGGAACGATGTGGGTGTTCGCAGGTCACGCCTCGGGTTTTGTTCGCGCCTGCTACTCGCCCGCACCGGTACGGACAGTCTGGCCCCGGATGAACCGAACGTTGTAGTCATCTTCCGCTTGGGAGCCATGGCGACGAAGAGCTGCTAGACTAGCTGCTAAACCAGATTCTCATGACTGCGCCCCCTACCTGGTGCGTCAAAGATGTCGGTGAGAAACGACACCTATGGGAGATCCCTACTGTGGTCGGCGGGCGTGGAGTTGTGAGAAGAGCCGGTCTAAGAGCCAGCACAAAGGTCGTTTACCCCGGTTCGGACCGCGAAGATCGCATAATACCCTAGTCCTACTTTGGTGTGTATATCAGTGTTCTTGAACTAGCTATCGAGTGTGACTTGCTCAAAGAGCCGAATCCCCTCCAGTACGCTTCGGGACTCTTTTTATAGTCGAAGGAGGTGCCACAGTGGTACACGGGAGGTGGAAAGTGTACATTAGCTATGTTTATCTCTTGTCATTACGGGACAAGACACATTAAATGCGCCCCTGAGGTGTCCCCCTGCTTTATCGCCGCCTCGCCCTGCTTCGACACGCGTCCAGGCCAGCGAGGCGGGCAGCGCCATGTAGGCTGGCAGGCTGTTGAGGTGGCGCAGTGGCAGCGTCTTCATGAAGACATGCATGCCACCACGCAGGTGCTCGCTGAGTTGGCCTCAGGACCGCGCACCGCCACACGGGTGCTCGCCTGGCTGGCAGCTGCATGGGAATGGCGGTGGGGTCTTGATGTGTGTGGGCCTGGCGGCGACCCTACTGTTGTCTTCGGCAAGGGTCTTGCCGGGGGGCCCAACAAAGGTCTTGCCGCAACACCGCGGTTGTCCTGGGCAAGGATGTTGCCGGAGGTCTCGTCTCCTAGTCTTCATCTGATTCTGTGTGTTAATGATCTTCACAAAGATCTGCATGCTACCATGGGGGTGCCTCCCGAGCCTTGGTTTCGACGTGGTTGACAGTGTTGGAAACCTCGGGCTCATGGGTGGCGCGCTACGTTGGTGTTGGGCTGGTTGCCCCGGCAAGGCTCTTGCCGGGTGCGGAGGCCGCCCCGGCAAGGGTCTTGCCGGGGGAGCCCACCTCGCCCTCTTTCTCTTTGTGTCTCCGCCTTGGCGTTGCCTTGATCATCTTGCAGCTTCCGCTTCTCTCCTTTGCCATGCTAAGTGTGGCCACAGGTGCGGCTCTGACTGCCCGTGCACAGGTAACGGGGTGCAAAGTAGAACCCCTACTTCTGTACACCGACACACACACTTAGCATAATATCGGGACGGGAGGCACATAGATATAACAATGAACCAATCATAGAGCGGTAAACTTTTTGATCAACGGGTTCACCATCTTTAGTCAAGTCAAGATGTCCACTAGTAGGCATGGTTGTATTCATACCTTTTCATTCTTGCATATTGAACTTCTTGAATAATTCCTTGGGGTACTTTGTTTGAGAGACAAAGGTACCTTCCTTAGTTTGCTTGATTTGCAAACAAAGAAAGAATTTGAGTTCACTCATCATGGACATCTAAAACTTCTCCGACATTAGCTTTTCAGACTTCTCACTAAAATGAGGGTTAGTTGAACCAAATATAATATCATCACATAAATTTGACACACAAATAATTCTCCATTAATCCTTTTAGCGAAGAGAGTAGAATCAATTTTTCCGATCTCAAAATCTTTTTCAATAAGGAACTTGGTCAAGCATTTATACCATGCTCTAGGAGCTTGTTTGAGACCATAAAGAGCTTTGTGAAGTTTGTACACATGACCTAGTTTCCTAGGATTAATAAAGCCGGGAGGTTGTTTAACATAAACTTCCTCCTCAATTTCACCATTTAGAAAAGCACTTTTAATGTCCATTTGGTACAAGGTGATATCATGGTGATTAGCATAGGCAAGTAATATGCAAATGGACTCAAGTCTAGCAACGGGGGCATATGTCTCGCCATAGTCCATACCTTCGACTTGAGTGTAGCCTTGGGCGACAAGACGTGCTTTGTTGTGAACTACTTGTCCATCTTCATCTTGCTTGTTGCGAAACACCCATTTGGTACCGATGATGTTGTGGTTGTTGTCGGGCTTCTCGACCAATGTCCACACTTGGTTTCTCTCAAAGTTGTGTAGCTCTTCATGCATGGCATTTATCCAATCCGGATCTTCCAACGCTTCTTCAACCTTCATGGGTTCAATTCTAGATATGAATGAATAATGTTCACAAAAATTAGCCAAACGAGTTTTAGAGCGAGTTATTCTCCCGGTTTGGATATCATTGTAGATTTGCTCGATGGGATGGTCTCTGGCGACTCTTGCTCGAACTTGTGAGAGCTTTTGTTTTGGTCGGGGTGGAACATCTTCTTCATCATCTTGTTCTTCTTCTTGGCCTTCTTCATTGTTGACGTTGTCGCTCTCTTGTCGTGGTGGAGAAGGAGGTTGATGAGGTTTATCTTGGTGTACTTCCTCGTTTTCTTCATCTTGGTGTGTCCCACTTGTGGATGCTTCCATATCAACTCTTGGTCCACCTTGTCATGAGGTAGAAGCTTCCACTTGGATGGACGAGGTACTCTCCTTCACCTCCGTTGGACGGATCTTGCCAATAGACAAGTCTTGGATTGCTTCCGAAGGGTCTTTATCTCCTACATCAATTGGCAATTGCTCTACATGTGAGCCATTAGATTCATCATACTTCACATCTACCGTCTCTTCAACCTTTTGGGTGAAATTGTTGTAGACACGGAAAGTGTGAGACTTTGAACCATAACCAAGTAGGAAACCTTCAAGAGATTTGGGAGCAAATTTAGAACGACGATGCTTATCAAGAATGTAGCACTTTGAGCCGAATACTCGAAAGTATCCAACTTGGGGTTTGTTACCAGTGAGCAGTTCGTATGCCATCTTGCCGAGTAGCTTGTGAAGATACAAGCGATTTGTTGCATGACAAGCTGTCTCAACCGCTTCCGCCCAAAAGTGTTTTTCTATCTTGTACTCATTAAGCATCATTCTTGCCATCTCAATAAGAGTCTGGTTCTTCCTCTCAACAACTCCATTTTGTTGAGGTGTGTACGTAGCCGAGAACTCGTGTGAAATACCTTATTTGTCAAGGAAGGAATCCGCATTTGCGTTCTTGAACTCCATTCTGTTGTCGCTGCAAACCTTCTAGATCTTCACTTAAAAATGATTTTGGGTCGTCGTAGTGAAGTTCTTGAAGATCTTTTGGACCTGTGATTTATCATCAAGAAAGAACAACCACGTAAATCTTGAAAAATCATCGACTATAACTAGACTAAATGAGTTTCCACCTAGACTTTTGTAGGCATTCGGACCAAAGAGATCCATATGAAGTAGCTCGAGCGGTCTTCTTGTGGTCATGATATTCTTCACGGGGTGGCTTCCTCCAACCTGTTTTCCTTCTTGACATGCACTACAAAGTCTATCCTTGTCAAATATAACATCTTTTATTCCAAGGATATGATCACCTTTAATAAGCTTATCAAGATTTTGCATGCCCACATGACCTACCATCTATGCCACAACCAGCCTTTAGAAGATTTAGAAATTAAGCAAGTTCTAGGTTGAGCCTTTTTAGTGAAGTTAACATTGTATAGATCACCTCTATGTATGCCGGTAAAGACCATTTTATGATTATCTCTTCAAAACACTTGGTAATCTACTTTAGTAAATAGGACATTGAAACCGAAATCAGCAAGTCTAGATACATAAAGTAAATTGTAGCCAAGAGATTCAAAGAGCATGACATTTTGTATGGAGCTATCATGTGAGATGGCCACCTTACCGGGCCAACCACCTTACCCTTTGAGTTATCACCAAAAGTGACATACTTTTGAGGGCCATCGTTTTTAGCAAGCTCACAAAACATATCCTTGTCTCCTGTCATATGATCGGTGCATCCACTATCAAGGACCTGTTCCTTTCCTCCTGCCATGTAGCCGCGAAGATTAGCCATAAGACCAAAGTGTCTCATTGCATCATCAAGATCATAGTCACTATCATCATCCTCATCATAGTATCCATGTTCAACATCGTCATGTGATGGATCAATTCCTAGAGAGAGTGATTCATTAGATAAATGATCATAACAATAATCATCTTTTGGTCGTTTCCACCATTTGCATCAGGATGATCCGATGATGGTCCGATCTCTTGCCTATGTTTCTTTCCCTGCAGCGTCTCTGGTTCCTAGATCAGTGGCATACAGAGAATATGCTGATTTTGGAGGGGCTAGGATTTCTTGGACTGTGCCTGTCAATATACTCTCAGCGGATTTTGCAGATATCCTGCCTGCTGATGAAAACCCAATGCCCTTCAATGGCAGTCCACACCCACTCCCTAGCAACATGCAGTTCAATAACCACAATTGGGTCATGCCTGAATTTCCAGAGCTAGGATGGAATGATATGCCGCACCTTGTCAATGAGAAGCAGCAGAATGTTCCACCACCTGTCCATGATGTTGTGCAGCAAGCCAATGTTGAGGAAGTTCAGTCTCAGGAATCCATTATTCTGCAGCTTTCTGAAGATTCAGTTAACAATTGGAATATCACTACGGATGTGGCTGTTTTCCAGCACCCAATGGGACCACAACAACCTCCACTTATGATTGGGCAAGTGTTAACTATCTTTGGGCCAATCTTACCCCCTGTGATGCAGTGGCAGCGCACTTTTGAGAAGGTGATGTCATTTATCTGGACCTCTGACATCCCAAAGTTTGTCTTCAAGTCTGATCTTGGTGCTTTACTAAACAAGCAGTCGTGGGAGCCTCTTTGTAGTGATCCAGCCCCCAATTTGTTGATGCTACCTGCACCTGTTCCTTCACCCAGCCACAGGAGGGAGGTGTCACCAGTTAAAAGGCTAGTAGCTCAGGCTCTTTGTTTTGATGATATTGATGAGCCTGTTGCTGAAGGTTTCGAGTTTTCTGATGTTCCTCAAGTCTCTCTGAAGCGTGGAAGAAAGCCCAAGGCCTCTCGTGTCATTGTTGATTCTGAGGTTAGGCACAGTGCTCGTCGCAGTGCCCTACGTGATGGATATGGCAAGGTGACTGCTGGTACTCCACCTAAGAAGCCACACACTCTGAAGAAGCATAAAACTATGGCATCCCAGCCTGACGATAGCTCTGCAGTGCATCCTCTATCTGCTATAGCCGATCTTCAGAGAATCGGTGCTCGTCTTCGCATTGCGCCAGAGAAAATCTCTGCGAATAAGTTTGCGGCTAATCCTGCCAAGTCCAACAACAGCACAAGTTCTGATGATTAGCTACATCATCCAGGGTTTAGGTCCATGGCGTACCGTAATCGCCATTTATCTGTCTTTATCTGTTTGGAACTTTGCAGTGCTTGTCGTTTAGTGGGTTGTAGGTCATTGCGTGGCCTACTTTTAATGCGTTTACTTTTGGTTTGTAATGAATCAGACAATGTTTAGGGAGTGGAAAGTTCTATGTTGGAACGTTCGGGGTCTTAATTCTAAAGCGCGTCAGCTTGCGGTTAGGCAAAAGATTGATGAAAGCGGGTGCTCTATTGTTTGCCTCCAGGAAACCAAATGCATGCATATTGATCAACGTGTCACTAGAAAATTCTGTCTGAGGCATTTTGATAACTTTGTTTATGTGCCCTCGGCTGGGGCGTCTGCTGGTATGGTGGTTATTTGGAACTCGTCCTTTTTCATAGGAAACTTAATTGAGGCTAAACCCTATGGAATTATTGTGAAGTTTCAGTCTAAACACACATCTGAATCTTGGTCTCTTGTTTCAATTTATGGCCCATGTCAAGGTTCTGCGCGTGATGATTTTGTGCAATGGTTATATAACCTTGATATTCAGTTCGATGAGAATTGGCTGCTTTTGGGTGATTTCAACTTTATGCGCTCGCTTGAGAACTGAAATCTTCCGGGTGGTGACGTCAATGATATTTTTTTGTTCAATGAAATAATTGGTCATTTGGGTCTTGTCGAGTTGCCAATCAAGGGTCGTCAATATACATGGTCCAACATGCAAACTTCACCGCTTCTCGAGCAGATTGATTGGTTTTTCACATCTGTGGCTTGGACACACGATCACCCCAACACAATGGTTTTTCCTCTAGCACGCACTGCCTCTGATCACGTCGTGTGTGTGGTCTAAATTTCCACTTGTATTCCCAAGGCAAAAGTTTTTCGCTTTGAAAATTATTGGACTGATTTGCCTGGCTTTACTGATTGTGTTTCTGAGGTTTGGAACAGGCCAGTGGGCAAATCTTCTATTGCCTTAAACATTTCTGCTAAGTTCAAATCCCTTCGTTATGCTCTTAAGAAATGGCACCTCAACCTGTCCACAGTGAAGGTTCTCATTGCTGATTGCAATAAGGTGATCATTTTTCTTGACAATATTGAGGAAATTAGGCCCTTGAGTTGGCCGGAGTTCAATTTTCGCAGGATTGTTAAATCGCATCTTGAGGATATTTTGCATTGGCAGTTTATTTATTGGAAACAACGTTTCACGATCAGAAACATCAAAGTTGGCGAGGAAAATTCAAAATTCTTCCATGCTATGGCAACAGAAAGGTTTTGGAGGAACACCATTTCCTCGATCAAGTCTGTGGATGGGGAGGTGGTCACTGACCATCAGCAGCTAGCGGGGATGTTTTGGTCTGACTTTAATCAAAGAATGGGCCAAGCCAAAGGTATTCAAATGGGTTTTGATCTAGACACATTAATTACTCGGATTGATGGTCTTGGGGAGTTATCCTTGCCTTTCACAGACTCCGAGGTGGATGCGGTAATTAAGAACATGCCCACTAATGGCGCTCCGGGTCCGGACGGGTTTACTGTCTTTTTTTCAAGAAATGTTGGAATACTTTGAAGGAGGATTTTATGAAGCTAGTCCAAGATTTTTATGAGGGAAAGTGCGATCTAGAGTGTCTGAATACATATCTTATTACCCTCATTCCAAAGAAGTTGAGCCCGGAATATGTTGGCGATTTTAGGCCCATATCATTGACAAATACTTGCTTAAAGTTTTTAACTAAAATTTTGGCTAATCGCTTACAGGGTATGATCTTAAAGCGTATTCACCGCAATCAATACGGGTTTCTTCACTGTCGATCCATACAAGACTGCCTGGTGTGGTGTTTTGAATACATCCATCAATGCAAGGCATCCAAAAGGCCTATAATCCTTCTTAAGCTAGACTTCACGAAGGCGTTTGATACCATTGAGCATGAGCTGATTCTCAGGATCTTGAAATGTAAGGGTTTTGATAACTGTTGGACAAGTTGGATTTATAGCATCTTGTCCACTAGGTCATCTTTGGTTCTTCTAAATGGCGTGCCTAGTAATCACTTTGTCTGCCGTTCGGGTGTTCATCAAGGAGATCCGTTATCTCCTTTGTTATTTGTGATTGCTATTGATTTATTACAGTCGGTGGTAAATGAGATGTGCTCAAGGAACATTCTCACACTTCCCATACCAACCTCTTCGATGGATTATCCGATTGTGCAGTACGCTGATGACACCTTAATTGTTCTTCCTGCTATTGACAGCCAGCTCATTGCTTTCAAGGAAATGCTTGAGGTCTTTGCTAAGTCAATGGGTCTGCGGGTCAACTTTAGTAAATCTTTGTTGATACCAATAAATATGTCCGATGATGAGGACAAGCGTGTGGCTGCTTTGCTTGGGTGTGATGTTGGTTCCATGCCATTTACCTACCTTGGATTGCCAATGGGTACCGCTCGACCCACAATTTATGACTTGTTGCCCTTAGTGGATTGCATTGAGAGAAGATTATCTGCTTCCTCTTGCATGTTGAACCAAGGGAGCCAGCTGCAACTTTTAAAATCGGTTCTTTGTTCTATGCCAATATAATTTTTGTGCACTCTCTCGTTGCCACAAGGAATTTTTAAGCAGATTGAACGTATCATGCAGCAATGTTTGTGGAGGGGGAACACGGGTATGCCACGGCAATAATTGGCGGCTTGGGATTTGGTCTGTTGGCCCAAGAATCGGGGAGGCCTTGGAGTGCTTGACCTAGGCATACAAAATGATGCCTTGGTGATCAAGCATCTCTTCAAAAAAATTAATAAGTTGGATGTGCCCTGGGTATCACTCATTTGGGACACATATTGTGCTGCCCCCCCCCCCAAGTCACTCAAAGTTGTGGTTCTTTCTGGTGGCGAGACGTGTTGAAGCTGTATGACAAGTTTTGCAAGTTGGCAGTCCCTCACGTGCAGTTGGGGGATACGGTGATTTTTTGGTTGGATCATTGGTAACTTAATAACAATGTGGTTCTCATGCAACAACGATTCCCGAAGCTTCACTCTTTTATGATTGATGACACGCTTACCATCAAGGATGTGATGGAGTTGTCTGACCCGACCGACAATTTTCACCTACCTTTATCGGTTGAAGCCTTCGAGGAATTCAATTAGCTCCAGGCTTTAATGCCTTTGATTAATCTTAAGGAGGGGGAAAATGATGTCTGGAAATGGCCTTCAAAATCTAGTGATTATCAGTCAAGGATTTATTACTTGTCTTGTTTTTCAAACATCGTGGTTGACCCCATATTCGGGTGGATCTCGAAATGTTCTTGCACACTCAAGCTCAAGGTGTTTGGCTGGCTCCTCTTGATGGATCGTCTAAACACTAGGGACATGATGCAACAACGGCATTGGATTATCCAGGATGATACGTGTGTTATGTGTCTCTCAGCTTTGCATGAGGATAGAGCTCATCTATTCTTTGTTTGCAACTTCAGCCAACGTGTCTGGAATTACTTGGGCATCTCATCGAGTGTTCATCCTAATCAGACTACTTTTGAGATGGCTTGTGCTGCATGGAAGGACTTTGGCTACCCATTTTTTACTGAGGTAGTCTTCATGGCTACTTGGAATATTTGGACACAGAGGAATGGGAAGATTTTCAGAAATGAGTTGCCTACTTTTAGATCCTGGAGGAGGAATTTTATTCATGACATTTCTCTTTTAGTTCATAGAATCAAGTGTTAATATAGGAATAGTCTAACTTCTTGGATAGCTGCCCTACCTTAAACACTCTTTGTAAGTAGCCTCTCGTCCCTAACCTTGGTTCTTTTATTGTAACTTTGTAACTCTTTTTCTACTTGGCTTTAATAAAGGACTGTGAGGTTGTTGCCTTGCAGTATATAGTCAAAAAATAATAATCATCTTTATGAAATCTAATGGCTTCAGAGATAATATTTCTAATGATTCCAACATCGCCTTTGGCACACATAAGGTCACGAAGCTCAAACAGACAATCATCAAACTTAGGTTCACTAGTACTCATTTTATTCAAGACAATTGACTTATGAAGAATCTCATCTAGATTTTGCAAGGAATAGTTTGGAAATCTTTCCTCAAGAAATCTCCAAATGGTGTAGGCACAATCAAGAGTAGGCAAGCTAGCAATCAAGTTTCTAGGTATTCCTCTAGTGATAAGATTGATAGTTCTAAGATTACGAATCATGTCTAGATCCTCATCGGGAGTGGGATGCAAAGGATCAACAAGGCGAGCACAAGGGTTGGTAATGTACTTGCTCAAATGATATTCATTAAAAATTTCAAGCATCTCATTTTTCCACTCATGAAAGTACTCTCCATCAAGTATAGGCACTCTATGTCTAAGACTCCCCAACGTAGACTCATCCATCTTCCTCCAATGGTGATTAAACCAAAGCAATGGAGACCAAGGCTCTGATACCAATTGAAAGGATCGAGAAGAGGTGTCTAGAGGGGGGTGAATAGACTCTCAACCAAGAAAAGTAGCAATTTTTAAGTTCTTCAACTTGAGGTGGAGTTTAAGCACAAGTTTAAACATTCACAATACATATCAAGCAAGCATGACAAGAGTATATGAGCAGAGAAAAGTAAACCATGCAAATTGCAAGAATGTAAAGGGATGGGATTGGAGTGTGCAAACGCAATTGGAGACACAAAATTTTTTGGCATGGTTCCGATAGGTGGTGCTATCTTACATCCACGTTGATAGAGACTTCAACCCACGAAGGGTAATGGCTGCACGAGTCCACAGAGGGCTCCACCCACGAAAGGTCCACGAAGAAGCAACCTTGTCTATCCCATCTTGGCCATCGCCCACGAAGGAATTGCCTCACTAGGGTAGATCTTCACGAAGTAGGCGATCTCCTTGCCCATACAAACAACTTGGTTCAACTCCACAATCTTGACGGAGGCTCCCAAGTGACACCTAACCAATCTAGGAGACGCCACTCTCCAAAAGGTAATAGATGGTGTGTTGATGATGAACTCCTTGCTCTTGTGCTTCAAATGATAATCTCCCCAACACTCAACTCTCTCTCATAGGATTGGATTTGGTGGAAAGATGATTTGAGTGGAAAGCAACTTGGGGAAGGCTAGAGATCAAGATTTACGTGGTTCGAATGGAATATCTTGACCTCAACACATGAGTAGGTGGTTCTCTCTCAGAAAATGGATGCTGGAACTGTAGGCACATTCAGATGGCTTTCTCCACGAATGAAGAGAGGGTGGAGGGGTATATATAGCCTCCACATAAAATATAACCGTTACACACAATTTACCAAACTCGGCGAGACCGAATTAGAAAACTCGGTCAGACCGATTTAGTTCATAATGTGACCATTAGGCATTTCGGTGGGACCGACATGTCAACTCGGTGGGACCGATTTCTTTAGGGTTAGGGCATAACGTAATATCGGTGAGACCGATTACACAAACTCGGTAGCACCGACTTTGGTAATAAGCTAACCAAAGAGTTGGTCAAGCAAACTCGGTGGGACCAATTGCATATCTCGGTGAGACCGAAATTATTGCAATAGGCAACAGAGAGTTTGCAAGCCCATCTCGGTGAGACCGAGATCCCATCCGTGAGACCGAATTGATTAGGGTTTTTGGCAGTGGCTATGTCAAGTGAACTCGGTGGTGCCAGATAGATCAAATCGGTGGGGCCGAGTTTGACTTTTGGTATGGGACATATGTGGATATGAGAAAGTGGTTGAGGGCTTTGGAGCATACCACTAAGAACTTTGAGCAAGCAAGCCATTAAGCAACACCTCATCCCCTTTTAATAGTATTGGCTTTCCTATGGACTCAATGTGATCTTGGATCACTGAAATAGAAAATGTAGAGTCCTGAGCATTGAGCTTGATCCAATCCTTTGTCCTTAGCATCTTGAAGGGGTTCCACATCCTCTTGTCCATGCCACTCCAGTGTTGGACTTATCTGAAATATACTAGATAAAAGTATTAGTCCAACAACAGATATGTTGACATTAGTTACCAAAATCACCCAGGGAGCACTTGTGCTTTCACTTTTCCCTTATTGGAAAGTAGTTCATTATAGAAATCAGTTCCAGTGATTCCTACACCAATTAGTGAGAAAGTTAATGATGATGATCATGAAACTTCAGATAAAGTTACTGCCGAACCTCGTAGGTCTTTTAGAGTAAGATCCGCACCAGAGTGGTATGGTAATCCAGTTCTAGGAGTCATGTTACTAGACCATGATGAACCTACAAACTACGAGGAAGCGGTGATGAGCCCAGATTCCGTGAAATGGCTTGAGGCCATGAAACCTGAGATGAGATCCATGTATGAGAACAAAGTGTGGACTTTGGTGGACTTGCCCGATGATCGGCAAGCCATAGAAAATAAATGGATCTTTAAGAAGCAGACGGTAATGTTATTGTTTACAAAGCTCGACTTGTTGCAAAAGGTTTTCGACAAGTTCAAGGAGTTGACTACGATGATACTTTATCACCCGTAGCAATGCTTAAGTCTGTTTGAATCATGTTAGCAATTGCTGCATTTTATGATTATGAAACTTGGCAAATGGTTGTCAAAACTGCATTCCTGAATGATTCGGGAAAGAGTTGTATATGATGCAACCAGAAGGTTTTGTCGATCCAAAGGGTGCTAACGAAGTGTGCAAGCTCCAATGTTCCATTTATGGACTGGTGCAAGCCTCTCAGAGTTGGAATAAACGCTTTGATAGTGTGATCAAGGCATATGGTTTTATGCAGACTTTTGGAGAAGCCTGTATTTACAAGAAAGTGAATGGGAGCTTTGTAGCATTTCTGATATTATATGTGGATGACATATTTTTGGTTGGAAATGATATAGAATTTCTGGATAGCATAAAGGGATACCTGAATAAGAGTTTTTCTATGAAAGACCTCGGTGAAGCTGCTTACATATTAGGTATCAAGATCTATAGAGATAGATCAAGACACTTAATTGGACTTTCACAAAGCACATACCTTGATAAAGTATTGAAGAAGTTCAAAATGGATTAGTCAAAGAAAGGGTTCTTGCTTGTGTTACAAGGTCTGAAGTTGAGTCAGACTCAATGCCCGACCACTGCAGAAGATAGAGAGAAAATGAAAGTCATTCCCTATGCTTCAGCCATAGGTTCTATCATGTATACAATGATGTGTACCAGACCTGATGTGTGCCTTGCTATAAGCATAGCAAGGAGGTACCAAAGTAATCCCGGAGTGGAGCACTGGACAGCGCTCAAGAACATCCTGAAATACCTGAAAAGTACTAAGGTATGTTTCTCGTTTATGGAGGTGAAAAAGAGCTCGTCATAAATGGTTACGTCGATGCAAGCTTTGACACTGATCCGGATGACTCTAAGTCGCAAACCAGATACGTATTTTTATTGAATGGAGGAGCTGTCAGTTGGTGTAGTTCCAAGCAGAGCGTCGTGGCGGGATCTACATGTGAAGCGGAGTACATTGCTACTTCGCAAGCAGCAAATGAAGGAGTTTGGATGAAGGAGTTCATATTCGATCTAGGTGTCATACCTAGTGCATCGGGTCCAATGAAAATCTTTAGTGACAATACTGGTGCAATTGCCTTGGCAAAGGAATCCAGATTTCACAAGAGAACCAAGCACATCAAGAGACGCTTCAATTCCATTTGTCATCAAGTGTCAGAGGGGGACATAGAGATTTGCAAGATACATATGGATCTGAATGTTGCAGACCCGTTGATAAGCCTCTTCCACGAGCAAAACATGATCGGCACCAAAGCTCATGGGTGTTAAAATTATTACTATGTAATCTAGATTATTGGCTCTAGTGCAAGTGGGAGACTGAAGGAAAATATGCCCTAGAGGCTATAATAAAGTTATTATTTATTTCCTTAATTCATGATAAATGTTTATTATTCATGCTAGAATTGTATTAACCGGAAATTTAGTACATGTATAAATACATAGACAAAACATATAGTCCCTAGTATGCCTCTACTTAACTAGCTCGTTAATCAAAGATGGTTATGTTTCCTAACCATAGATATGAGTTGTCATTTGATGAACGGGATCACATCATTAGGAGAATGATGTGATGGACATGACACATCCGTTAGCTTAGCATTATGATTGTGCCAGTTTCATTGCTACTGCTTTCTTCATGACATATACAAGTTCCTCAGACTATGAGATTATGCAACTCCCGAATACCGGAGGAACACTTCGTGTGCTACCAAATGTCACAACGTAAATGGGTGATTATAAAGGTGCTCTACAGGTGCCTCTGAAGGTGTTTGTTGGGTTGGCATAAATCGAGATTAGGATTTGCCACTCTGTGTTTCGGAGAGGTAACCCTTGGCCCTCTCAGTAATACTCATCACTATAAGCCTTGCAAGCATTGTGACTAATGAGTTAGTTGCGGGATGAAGTATTACGAAACAAGTAAAGGGACTTGTCGATAACGATATTGAACTATGTATGATGATACCGACGATCGAACCTCCGGCAAGTAACATACCGATGACAAAGGGAACAACGTGTGTTGTTATGCGGTTTGACCGATAAAGATCTTCGTAATGTAGGAACCAATATGAGCATCCAGGTTCTGCTATTAGTTATTGACCGGAGGCGTGTCTCGGTCATGTCTACATAGTTCTCGAACCCGTAGGGTCCGCACGCTTAACGTTCGATGATGATTGGTATTATGAGTTTATGTGATTTGATGTACCGAAGGTTGTTCGGAGTCCCGGATGTGATCATGGACATGTCGAGGAGTCTCGAAATGGTCTAGACATAAAGATTGATATATTGGGCGGCTATGTTCGGACACCGGAAGTGTTCCGGAGAAGTTTCGGATAAAACCGGAGTACCGGGCGGGTTATTGGAACACCCTGGGGGTTATTGGGCCTCATGGGCCAAGTGGTGGAAGAGAGGAGGCATGCCAATGTGGGCCGCGCGCCCCCCTAGCCCAAACCGAATTGGACCAGGGGGCGGCCCCCCTTTCCTTCTCTCCTTCCCCTCCTTCCTTCCCCTCCTAGTTCGACTAGGAAAGGGGGAACCTACTCCTACTTGGAGTATGATTCCCCCTTAGGGCGCACCCCATGTGTCCGGCCGACCCCCTCCTCCACTCCTTTATATACGGGGGAGGGGGCACCCCATAGACACACAAGTTGATCTTTTAGCCGTGTGCGGTGCCCCCCTCCACAGTTTTCCACCTCGGTCGTATCGTTGTAGTGCTTAGGCGAAGGCCTGCGCCGATAACTTCATCATCACTGTCACCACGCTATCATGCTGACGGAACTCTCCCTCGGCCTTAGCTGGATCTAAAGTTTGAGGGACGTCACCGAGCTGAACGTGTGCAGATCCCAGAGGTGTCGTGCGTTCGGTACTTGATTGGTTGGATCGCGAAGACGTTCGAGTACATCAACCGTGTTACATAATGCTTCCGCTTTCGGTCTACAAGGGTACGTGGACACACTCTCCCCCCGTTGCTATGCATCACCTAGATAGATCTTGCGTGATCGTAGGATTTTTTTGAAATTACTACATTCCCTAACATAGCCACCCCTCTACTCACCCACACCTGCTGTTATTCTCCAGCGATGGCAGACGAACTAGTAAACCCTCATACTCCCCTCAGCATGGGAAACAACTGCAGCTTCCCTCGCTCCGTGTCGTTCCCTTCCTAGGCCTCTCCGTCGTCCACCGCCCTGGTGCTCTTGGGGCGGCGCGGTCAACCTGGTCAATGAATGACATCCATCAGAAGTGGACTGTATGTGGAGAGGCTGACAGCTGGGTCCATGGCCGCAAACAAGGAAATGCCTCCTTATTACACGCAAAATAATGATTCCTCAACCTGACAGATGGGAACCACCGGAAGGGCCTGTGTATTTCTTTAAAAAAATGTACCCCCCACTGACAGCTCGGACCCACCAGTTCTTCGCACGCAAGGAAGTGCCTCCTTATTACGCACAAAAACTGAATATGCCCCCTGCTAGCTGGGACCCACCATAGTGGGAGGCTGACTTGTGGGCCTACTAAGTTGACGCGGACGGAGGGCTTCACCAACTTAGTCAGTAAATATGAACGATTCTAGCTCTAGTGACCATACGATATCCATCCAACAACTGTAGTGCTTCTTCAACCTCTGGTCTTCTTGCTCCAACCACCAAAACCAGCACCGGTCGTGTCGTGTGCTCCTACCTCCCGTGGCCGGCTGTGCTGCCGTGAAGGCCTCACTGCCCCTGCTACTCCCACCGCTGGCCAGGCCATCCCTCTACTCACCCACACCCCCTGTTATTCTGCAACAACGACAGCCTCACACCGCAGCCGAACCAGCAAACCCTCGTACTCCTCTCCGCGTGGGCATCCAATGCCGCGTCTTCCCTAGCTCCGCGTCGTCCCCTTCCTAGGCCTCGCCGTCGTCCATCGCCTTGGTGCTCTCGGCACGGCGCGGTCAAGGAACGACATCCATCCGAAGAGTACTGTACGTGGAGAGGCTGACAGTTGGGTCCATGGCCGTAGCAAGGAAGTGTCTCCTTATTACGCGCAAAATAATGATTCCTCCACCTGACAGCAGGGACCCACCGGACAGGCCATCGTATTTCACAAAAAAATGTCCCTCCTAACTACTGGGACCCACCAACTACATCTTCGCACGCAAGGAAATGCCTGATAGTCTAGACCCACCTGGTCGAAGCGTACGTAGCGTTGTCATTCTGGTCGCGAACGTGTACGTACATACTGTCGATCGGTCTATCTGCAGGCTGCAGCGATGAACCGTGGCTGAGTAAGGAAGGGCACGTGTCGTAGTAGAGGCGCACACGCGTCGAAGTATAGGCCCACACATAGCATGTACACATACATACAACTAGTGTGCAAGAAAGTAAATACGGGCACGTACGTACATACGGGTGGGGTCTCAAACACCTACTCGCACATACATACGGCCAGGGCTCGTGTACATGGAGAGGCAGCGATGGCATCCTGTTCATCGGCAGCCAACCGGCTAGGTCAGAATGGAGAAACTACATCGTCGTGTTCATCGGGAGGCAACCGTCCTAGACGGAATAGTTGATCAAAATGAGGCCTCGTGTACCATAGAACGGAGGAAAAGGCCTTGTGTTCGACCCCCTAAGGTCGAAACGGGATCTTGTTCATCGGGAGGGGTTTGGCGTACCGCAAAACGGAGGAGACGGACTTGTGTTTGAGTGCCTATGGTCAAAACGGGGTCCTGTTGATCGGGAGGGGTGTGGCGTACCACAAAACGGAGAAAACAGACTTGTGTTGGAGCGCTACGGCCGAAATGGGGGTCCTGTTCATCGGGAGGGGTGTGGCATACTGCAAAACGGGACTCCACGGGCTACTGTTCATCTCCACCATCGACCTCCTCCAGCATCCACGGGCTACTACTCATCCACCGTCGACCTCCTCTAGCCTCCACCTACGACTGTTCATCCATGGGCTCCTGTTCATCCAGCCTCCACTGCTCCTCCATCGGCTACTGTTCAACCAGCCCTCTCCACGGGTGTCGGTGTCAAAACCAGCGGATCTCGGGTAGGGGGCCCCGAACTGTGCGTCTAAGGCTAATGGTAACAGGAGGCAGGGGACACGATGTTTTACCCAGGTTCGGGCCCTCTCGATGGAGGTAATACCCTACTTCCTGCTTGATTGATCTTGATGATATGAGTATTACAAGAGCTGATCTACCACAAGATCATAGAGGCTAAGCCCTAGAAGCTAGCCTATGATTATGATTGTTGTTGTCCTACGGACTAAATCCTCCGGTTTATATAGACACGGGAGGGGGCTAGGGTTACATAGAGTCGTTTACAGAGAAGGAAATCTACACATCCGAATATCCAATCTCGCCTTCCACGCAAAGGAGAGTCCCATCCGGACACGGGACGAAGTCTTCAATCTTGTATCTTCATGGTCCAACAGTCCAGCCAAAGTATATAGTCCGGTTGTCCGAGGACCCCTTAATCCAGGACTCCCTCAGTAGCCCCTGAACCAGGCTTCAATGACGATGATTCCGGCGCGCATATTGTCTTCGGCATTGCAAGGCGGGTTCCTTCTCCGAATACTTCATAGAAGATTTAGAACACAAGGATTGTGTCCGGCTCTGCAAAACAAATTCCACATTCCATCGTAGAGCGTATAATATTCCACAAATCCAATCTGCTGACACCTTTTTATAGCATGACATCCCGCCATGGTCTGGTCATTATCTGAACCATTCTTCACAACCAGCCATTGCACGTAATGCGAGCCGGTTTCCTTGACATGTCTTGTCGAAGCAGAGATCGTGTCCCCTTATCACGAGATTCTCATCAATACGGGTATGGGTAACCCAACCATGCCATCAATCATGGTGCTTGGGAAATAAGCAATCTTAATGGGCAAGTGGGGAGGCGCATAGTTTCTACCGCCTTTATAAAGAGATAAGAATTCTCATCTTTCACCCACGCCCTCTTCCTTCTTCGCTCATCCATTCGCGCACACTCGAGATCCAAAAAAGGCCGTGGGGACCAGAAAAAGTCTCCGGCGCAATGTGGTGCCGGACTCATCGTCCGAAGACACCGAGGCGCACTCGTCCAACGACAACGAGGAGGAGGAAGAAGAAAACCCTCTCCCCCAAAATGAGGGGGAGAAGAAAAGGAAGGCCGCCCCTTCCGGGGAGGCCGAAGGGTCCAAGAGGGGAAGGACTCTCCCTCCGGACCACTCTACAACCGCCGCCTACAGCGAGGAGGATTGGCTACCCAGGGCCAAGCCCCTGGCGAAGTCGTAAGTATCCGGATGCCATAACACCCTTTGCATGTTTTTATCTTTACTCACTATGTCTAGACTTGTTTGTGCAGTCCGCCCAAAGCCCACATCAACTTGCCCTCCTCGGATGGGTCCTTGAGTTCGTCGGAGATGAATAGCTATTCGCTCCCGATGGCTTCTACCCCCCGGCCCGCGGATGACACCGAGGTGTTATCTCAAAGGATGCTGGGCCAGGAGGAGGTAGTCATGGAGATGCCTCAAGGTGAGACTCCCGATGCTGGGCTCATGGGGAAGATCCCCATGGATTCGGACGAAGGGGCCGCAGTGGGCTTGGCCCCCAGCCAGATACTGTGCCGGAACCTCCTGTGCTTCCGGATTTAGGCAGGCAGCCGCCCTTCAAGGGGGGCGAGCCGTCTGTGCCGATGACCTCTGCTCATCTAGAGGCGTCGGATAACTTGGTGGAAGCGCTTCAGAGCGCTTCCCTTAATGAAGGACACCGTACTCTTATGAGTACGGTGATTGCGAAGGTCCAATCCGTGAAAGTGGATTGACCGAAGCCTGCACCAGTCTCCTAACAGGCTTTGAGGTAAGTATTTAAAGTTATAAGAAAGTATCATAGTACAGACAGTAGCCCCTGATGCTCTTTTTGGTGTTCGGGAAGAAAAGCCGAATAGAGGATCAAATATGTTTTCCCAAGAGTCTAATCATATTATGTCTTTGTGAATAAGCAGGCACTGCTGCTGGCCGCCGCTGCTGCCACTGCGGAGGTCGCCAGACTGAGGCAGAGCCTTGGGCAGGCCGAAGAAGAGCTCAGCCTCGTGAGGAGGAAGCTCGACGAGAACAGAGGTAAGTAATACCCCGCCTGAGCGTTATATTCAAAGGAAAACATCGTTGATGCTAATAGAAGCACGATGGATTTTACTAGGGGCCGCGACCAAAGTGGCGTCCCTCAAGAAGGCACTGTCCGAGGCCAAAAGAAAAGCAGCCAAGGAGCGCACCGAGCGTGAAAACCAAGCGGCGCGAGTTGATGAGGTCCAACAAGAGCTTCAGGACTTCATCAAAAAGTTTGAGTCCTTGGAGCGTGACTCCAAGACGCAAGAGTTGGAGCTTGCGATGGCCCGTCAGAGCGCACTAGACGCTAAAGCCGAATCCCAGAAGGCCCTCCAGGAAATTAAGGCGGCCAAGAAGATAGCTGTGGGTAAGGCTTTCATTATGCAAAGCAAGCATGTGGAGGAGACTTTCCTTTTACTTACCCGAATTTGGAGCTCTCCAGGAGCATTCGCAGATCTACCATGCAGCATCTCTGAAGTCGCAGAGTTATACTGGGCTGAGGAGGGAAGCTCGACAGAGAAGTTGTTTTGGTCCCGGTATATTGGGGCCGAACACCCGATGTCCTTGAGCGACCAGCTAAAGCAATTAGTCGAACTCCACATGGAGGCCGAACTGGCCATGAAGGACTTCATAGTCCGGCTATGGCCCGGCGAGCCCCTACCCAGCAGTTACTTCGGCTTAATCAAGTGGATGGTGAATGCCTGTCTATGGCTTGAACTCGTCAAGCAGTTCGTCTGTATTGAGGGTGCATGCAGGGCTTTGGCCCGTGCGAAGGTGCACTGGGGGAAGATGGACGCCGAGAAGCTGGTGACGGAGGGGCCGCCGAAGGGCAAGGAACATCGCCAGCCCGAACAGTACTATGACAATGTCATTAAGGGTGCCTGCCTTGTGGCAGATGAATGTACGAAGGATGTCATATTTGAATGAATGTAATCACGTCATCCTGTATTATGAAAACCAGTTCATGTGCGCTATGTAGCGCTTGTTAATTTAAAATATTACCTTCTGTGAGGCCGTTGTAAATATTCCTGAGAGTTGGCCAGTCGTCGGCTTTCACCCCCATGTAACTAGTACTGGGGTGTTCGGGATAAGTATAAACACTCTTTATCCAAGTTTTTGGTCCTTTTAAGCATGTGTTTAGCGCCACAAACGAGGCAATCGGACTATACGGCTTTATCGCCCTCACTTAGTCATAGAAGTCTATAATTTTAAATTTTGGTGAAGCCCCTAGTATCCGGAAGGCTGGACTTGGGGCGCTATGGACGCCTAAATCGGACGAGGCTGATTCCTCGCCTGACGCGGAAAAAATCTTTAGGGATTTGAGACCTCTCGAACAGCGACCAGCTCTCGCCTTATCATGGCAGTCAGTTTTGGGCTTTCTCTACTGAGGTGCTCGTCCGGAAGAACCGGGACACAATCATAGTAGTTCTCCCTGCGCTACCTTAGCCGATATAGCGGAACGTAAGGTACCAAAACATAGGAGCCGGGCAAACCCAACTATTGACCCAAGACATGATTCGGAGCTGATGCATATAGTGCTATAAGTTCGGGGTGTCGCACTGTCGAAAGTGTTCGGACTTGTCTTGCCAGGATATGGGGTACTGAAGCCCCTGGCAGATTGGTCGTGCCAAAATGCACGGGTAAAATAAATAAGCAGTAAAGAAAAAGGGTCAAATAAACTTAATAGCAAGCTTACACTGTATACTATTTTCCCTTTAAAATGATACGTCAAAGCGTACATATACAAGTAGTGTGATAAGCAGAATAGGGCTGTTTGACACGTCCTAACAAGGAGCGGGCGGTATGAGGTTATGTAAAACAGGTATAACAATTGTTATCAGAGACCACCTGAGGATTCCCTTGCACGCCAAAGCTTCTTGTCCTCATGGTGTGTCCGTCCCGCTATGTGTCCGATGGCCGGTCTTTCAGAAGAGCCTCCTGTCGGAGTAAATGACTATGGATAGCCTAATCGGCCCCCTTAGGACGATAGAAAAAACAACGGGCCGACTGAGCCTTGAAGCACCCAAGACGCGGGGCTGCCTTCCTCCAGCCGGATATCTCACTGGCCGGCTACCGGAGGGCGTCCCATCCCTAAACTCTCTTGGGGGACGCCATGATAGGGCCGACTCCAAGAAGCCGGCCACGGAAAGACCGGCTCCATGAAGACGGCCCAAGAGAACCGACTCCAAGAGGCCGGCCCCAGGCAGGCAGCCAGGGGCCATGCCCTAAAAGTCTGCACCCCTCATAACGATGATGGGACGGGGCGTGGCAACAATGGACCCTGCCACCCCCAAATCCCGGAGCTCGCATGGCTACAGTGCGTCGTACGGGACAACCATCACTCGTCCGGCGTGGCACTGTTTCCATGATGACCCTGACGCCATCCACGACGGGCTGCCAGTGCGGCCCGTAGGCGGCGGGCCCCTTCGGTCATAGAGACGCCTGAAGGCGGCCTGGCCTCCCCCAAGCGGCCTAAGGCATGGCCGGCTTCCTATAGCCGGCTTGCCCCCTTCCTCGGGGCGTGCGGACCATTAAGGAGACAAGACGAGGTAAGGCTATAGTGAGAGTCCGCAAGGCGGTTGTACTGTAGCCATGCTTACCTTGACAAAGCCCTCGTCATCAGAGGCGAGGCAACAGCAACCAGCCCCCGACAAGACCCCCAAGCCGTGGGGCCAGCCTATCGACCAATGAGCTGGCAGCGAGCGGGACCCACCAGTCGGCGGGCCCCAGCAGCCGGCGAAGAAGCCGGCGGTCACAGACACTGACGACTAGGACCCACGCCCAGCCGGATTACCATTGTACCCCCGGGGGGTAGGCCTATATAAACCCCCCGGGACACCCATGCAAAGGGTTGAGCTCATAGAGTTTTAGACACCACTATAGGGAGAGGAGAGAGCTAGCCTTGCCCTTCTTCCTCCTTCCACCGAACAGCTCAAGGAGCCTCTTGTAGCTTCTTGTTGATCTAGTGATCATGCGGAGACCCCGCAGAGCAGGAGTAGGGGTATTATCTCCATGGAGAGCCCCCAACCTGGGTAAGATCCGCCGGCATGCATGTCTTCGCCTCATCCCGTTTCCAGGCACCGGCGACGTCTTATTGGCTCCCACACAGATAAGCCATCAGTTGGCATATGTCGCACCTACCACCTGACATTTGGCGCCCACCGTGGCGCTAGGTGCACCGTTGTCCGGAGACCTACTCTGGACGGGAACCCTTTTCCTCCCCAGCGAGCGTAGCCAGCCCGGCACGCCCGATGGCGCTTGCCCCGACGCGCTGCAAAGCGTCGACGACGCCTGCGCAGCAAGCTGCCTCGTCGATCTTTTTGGCGAGACTCGCATCTCTGACGAGTCCGCATCCGACGCGGGCACAGGCTGCCCCGAGAGCCACCTCGCCAGCCTCCTCGACCAACTCCACGTCTCCAGCGAGCCTACCGCGGACTTGGAGTCGGTTGAGTCCATTGACCCGATGCTTGTCGACTCCGACACGGCGTCGCTCGATACCTTCCACACCAACGCGATCATCTTCGACGATCCTCTTCCTCGAGCCGACAGTGACGGACGCACCGTCACCGAGGTGTTAGTCATCAGCTACGGCGTCCCCTTCGACGAAAAACGCCCGCGACGCCCTATAGGCGATGTTGCACGACCTGTCCGCCCCCATCCCGGCGGATGCTGATGCCGAGGCGCTGGAGGCATGCCGCCTTGCTCTCCTTACGAAGGGCCAGAGGATAGCCACCATGAGGCGCCTCACTGAGGCCCACCAGCGCGAAGTCGACCGCACCGCCTTCGGCACGCCCCCTCCAGAAGGGCCAAGCCGAGTCGGCATCGTCAAGAAATGCGGCGCGGACATCGCCAGCATGGTGGGAGTGGACCGCCCAGTCTACGCCACGCCCCTTGAGAATCTATGCGCCGCCCAGTCGATCGTGGAAGAGCTAAAAGGACTGGGGGCCGATGAGCTCCCCTACATGACCATACGCATCCAGCAGCTAATCGACGCGGCCGCAGAGCGGCATGAAGCCGGCGTCCAGGCTGGGAGTCCCCCTCGCCGAGATCATGGTGCGACATCGTGCACGCCAACTACGGGCGGCGCCCGTGCGAGACAAGAGAAGGAGTCGGCTGCTAGCCGCAACCGGACTCGAATAACCATTGAGCAAGACGCCGACGGCCTCCCTCGAGGTGTGGAGCCATGGGGCGACCCGCCGCCGCCTCCGCCTCGTGGGATGAGATATCCCACCTCGCCACCTGTTGAGCATCCGACTCTCAGTGGCCGACTTGGTCGCCGCGAGAGAGTCGGCGAGAATGATGCCCGCCATCGGATCGACCACCTTGCACGATCCCTGGCCCTGGAAGAAGAAGATGATGTCGGCCCACCTTGTTTCGGCCCCCGCATCCGCGACGAGCCCTTCCCCAAAGGGTTCTCGCCCCCGAGAGACACACCCAAGTACAACGGCTCCGTGAAGCCGGAAGATTGGTTGATCGACTACTCCACTGCAGTCCGCATAGCAAACAGCAACAGACGCATTGCCGTGAAATATGTCCCCCTGATGCTCCAAGGCACGGCATGCACCTGGCTCAACAGCCTCAAGCCTTACAGCATCAACAGCTGGCTGGACTTCACGGAAGCCTTCATACGCAACTTCACCAGCACCTACAAATGGGCCCCCAAGCCTCGACAACTCTCCTTGTGCGTACAAGGGCCCAATGAATCAACCCGCGACTACCTCACGCGTTGGGCCGAGCTCCGCAACTCCTGCGAAGGGGTGCACGAGGTTCAAGCCATAGAATACTTCACCGCCAGGTGCAGAGAGGGCACCCTCCTCAAGCACCGACTCCTCTGCGACGAGCCGATTACCCTCGACGAGCTGCTGATCATAGCAGACAAGTACGCCACGGCCGACTCCTTGATGAAGAATGAGCTCCAGGTAGACGCCTCTGGAAAAGTGCTGGCGCCGGCTCCCAAGACGCCGGCTGGAGAATCAAGCCGACGCCCGTACCAGAACGATCACAGGCGCAAGGCCCCTATGTCGACTTCCACAAGCCGGCAAGTGGCCGCAGTCGAAGACGAGCAACCTGAGGGGTGGCCGGCGCCCAAGAAGCAGAAGGGCGGTAGGCTAGCTTGGCAGCCTGCTTTCTCCTACGAGCAAATGCTTGATGCCCCGTGCAAGTTCCACAGCGGTGCGAAGCCGTCCAACCACACAACTAGGAATTGTCACTGGCTCACACGAATCTCCAAGGGCGAGGGGCTGTTGCCGCCTCCGCCTACAGGGCAGCCGCCTCCTGCCCCACAGCAGCCGGCCGCTCGGCCTGTGGTCGGAACTATCCAAGACGAGTTCCCCGATGAACATGCCGCCTACATCGTCTTTACAAGCCAGACAGAAGATCGGCGCGGCCGGCATTGACAACAGCAAGAAGTCAACACAGTCGCCTCCAACAACCCCGTGTTTATGCACTAGTCAGAGAAGCCCATCAGTTGGAGCCAGGCCGATCACCCAGAGGTGATGCCATCTCCTGGCTCCTACGCATTGGTTTTGGACGATACCCTCGCGACAGAAAGGCAAGCTGCCCGTTTCTCCCGCGTGCTGATAGATGGCGGGAGCAGCATCAACATATTGTACCGAGATACCATGGAGAAGCTCAACATCAAGCCAAAGCAGCTCATGCCAAGCCGGACTGTGTTCCATGGCATTGTACCCGGCCTATCCTGCTCACCAATTGGCAAGATCAAGATGGATGTCCTCTTTGGGGACAAGGATCTTCCGCCGAGAAGCAATATGGTTCAAGGTAGTGGATTTGGAGAGCCCGTACCACGCATTGCTTGGCCGACCTACTTTGGCCAAGTTTATGGTTGTGCCCCATTACGCTTACCTCAATATGAAGATGCCGAGTTCCAAGGGTATCATCACCATAGCCGGAGACTACAAGAAGTCTTCTGAATGTGCGGCAGCCAGCAGCCGGCTGGCCGAGTCCCTTGTGATTTCTGAAGAGAAGAAGATGCTGGATCGAGTTGTGGCCATGGCTGGCAAGCAGCCGGCCCTGTCCCCTGACCCCAAGGAATGTGATGCTCAAGGTTCTTTCCAGCCGGCCAAAGAGACAAAGAAGATACCTCTGGACCCGGAGCACCCGGAGAGGTACGCTGTCATGGGCACCGGCCTCGACAGCAAATAGGAAGGCGAGCTCGTCGATTTCCTCCGTGAGAATCGGGACATCTTCGCATGGTCTCCCAAAGGCATGACGGGTGTCCCGACAGATTTTGCCGAGCACAAACTACACGTCCGATCTGACGCCAAGCCGGTCAGGAAGCCCTTGCGCCGCCTGTCAGATGAAAAGAGAAGGGTAGTTGGAGAAGAAATAGCCCGGCTTCTGGCAGCCGGCTTCATTATGGAAGTGTTCTTTCCAGAATGGCTTGCCAACCCGGTCCTCCTGTTGAAGAAAAACAAGTAGTGGCGCATGTGCATTGACTACACTAGCCTCAACAAAGCCTGCCCTAAAGATCCCTTTGCCCTGCCAAGGATTGATCAAGTGATAGACTCCACAGCCGGATGCGAGTTGTTGAGTTTTTTGGATGCTTACTCAGGCAGCCATCAGATAAAATTGAACCCAGCTGACCACCTGAAGACCGCTTACATCACCCCATTCGGAGCCTTCTGCTACCTGACTTTGACATTCGGCTTGAGGAATGCCGGTGCCACTTTTCAGCGTTGCATGCAGAAATGCCTCCTTAAGATACTCGGCAGAAATGCCCACGTCTACGTAGATGATGTTGTGGTGAAGACGGAGAAACGCGGTGCCTTGCTGGAAGACCTCAAGGAGACCTTTGAGAATTTGCGCCGGTTTTAGATCAAGCTCAACCCGGAGAAATGCGTGTTCAGGGTACCAGCCGGCCAGCTCCTAGGCTTCCTGGTCTCCAAACGCGCCATCGAATGCAACCCAGTCAAGATCAAGGCCATAGAGAGAATGAAGATTCCCACCAAGCTGCGAGACGTCCAAAAGTTCACTGGATGCCTGGCGTCTTTGAACCGCTTCATCAGCCGGCTTGGAGAGAAAGCTCTTCCCCTCTACCGACTCATGAAGAAGTCCACTCACTTCGAGTGGAATGACCAGGCGGGCCAAGCTTTCCACGAGCTAAAGAAGATGTTGTCCATGCCGCCTGTCCTGGCGGCACCGACTGAGAAAGAGCCAATGTTCCTCTACAATGCCGCCACTAGCCGGGTGGTCAGCACAGTTATCGTGGTCCAGCGTCCAGAAGAAGGCCGAGCTCAGCTAGTCCAGAGGCCGGTGTATTATTTGAGCGAAGTACTATCCACCTCGAAGCAGAACTACTCGCACTATCAGAAGATGTGCTATGGTGTGTACTTCGCCTCCAAGAAACTCAAGCCCTACTTTCAAGAGCATCCCATCATGGTCGTGTGCACTGCCCCGATCGCCGAGATCATAGGCAGCCGGGATGCATCCGACCGAGTGGCGAAGTGGGCCATTGCGCTGGCTCCCTACACGATCTACTACCAGCCTCACACCACCATCAAGTCCCAAGCATTGGCCGACTTCCTCGTCGACTGGGCCGAGACCCAGTACCTGCCACCGGCCCCCGACTCCACTCATTGGCGGATGCACTTTGACGGATCCAAGATGCGCACCGGCTTGGGAGACGGCATCGTCCTCACCTCTCCCAAAGGCGACAAACTCAGATACACACTGCAAATCCATTTTGCCGCCTCCAACAATGTGGCCGAGTACGAAGCCCTCATACACGGGCTCCGGCTAGCCAAGGAACTCGGCATCCGCCTTATCCTATGCTATGGTGACTCGGACTTAGTGGTCCAGCAATCATCCGGCGACTGGGACGCCAAGGACGCAAACATGGCGAGCTACCGCTTCCTCGTTCAGCAGATCAACGAACACTTTGAGGGGTGCATGTTCCTCCACGTGCCATCGGCCGACAACGAGCAAGCAGATGCCTTGGCACGAATAGGCTCCACCCGGCAAGCTATACCAACCGGCATCGCCCTCCAATGCCTCCTCAAGCCGTCTGTGAAGCCGTCTCCGGAATCCAGTTCTATCTTTGTGCCGCCTGACCCCGACGCAGTCGGATCTGATTTCGGGAACCAAGCAGGCGGCGCGGGGACTTCGACAGCCGGCTCGGGGACTGCCATAGTCGAACCCGGCCCGGGGACTACTGCAGCCGGCCCGGGGACTGCACTGCACAACAGGCGGCAGCCGACTCCAACTCCTCAGAACCCAGCCCGCCCCCCGTGGTTGCAGTAGCCGTTTTGGCAATAGAAGAAGTCACAGCTCCATCATGGGCCCAGCCCATCCTCCACTTCCTGATATCCGGAGAGCTGCCGACTGATGAGATCTCGGCAAGACAAGTCCAACACCGAGCCGGATCGTACACAATAATGAACCGAGAGCTTGTTAGGCGCAGCGTCACTAGAGTCTTCCAGTGCTGTGTCGAGCCGGAGAAGGGCATAGCAATCCTCCAAGACATCCACCAGGGCAAATGTGGCCACCATGCTGCCTCAAGAGCACTAGTTGCCAAAGCTTTCCACCATGGATTCTTCTGGCCGACTGCTTTGGAGAATGCCAAGGAGTTAATCAACACTGCAAAGGGTGCCAAGTCTTCGGCTCCAAGCATCACCTGCCGGCTTCTGCACTCAAGACCATCCCCCTAACTTGGCCTTTCGCCATCTGGGGACTGGACATGGTCGGCCCATTCAAGATGGCGCGCGGCGGCATGACACATCTGCTTGTCATCATGGACAAATTTACCAAGTGGATTGAAGCAAAGACGATCAAGAAGCTGAATGAGCCGACTGCCGTGACATTCATTGCAGATATTACAACCAGGTATGGAGTACCACATAGCATCATCACCGACAATGGCACGAATTTTGCCAAGGGAGCACTGGCACGTTTCTGCGCGACACAGGGCATCCGACTGGACTTAGCGTCCGTTGCCCACGCGCAGTCAAACGGCCAAGTGGAGCGAGCAAACGGCCTCATCCTCTCCGGCATCAAGCCCCGACTAGTCGTTCCGCTGGAGCGTTCGGCCGGCTGCTGGCTCTACGAGCTGCTGACCGTCCTCTGGAGTCTGCGCACTACCCCGAACAAATCAACCGGCTTCACCCCTTTCTTCCTTGTATATGGTGCCGAGGCTGTCATCCCAACTGACATCGAGTTTGACTCACCTCAGGTCACCATGTACACGGAGGCGGAGGCTAAGGAAGCACGAGAAGAGAGCGTTGACTTGCTGGAAGAAGGCCGACTATTAGCCCTCAGCTGGTCCTCCATCTACCAGCAGGGTCTACGCCGTTACCACAGTCGGAGGGTCAAGTCAAGATCTTTCCAAGAGGGCGACCTTGTGCTCCGGCCGATCCAGTGATCAACCGGCCAGCACAAGCTCTTGGCCCCTTGGGAAGGCACCTTCATCATCAGTCGGGCTCTAGGCAACGACTCCTACTACCTGATCGACACACAGAAGCCGACGGCATGCAAGAGAGACGATTCCGACAAGGAGTCGGAGCGACCATGGAACGCCAACCTTTTCCGAAGATTTTACAGTTAAAATGCAGTATGTACCACGCTACCTTTTATATTAAGTATGAGACAACGGGCTCCCCGAGGAGTTCTCGAGGACTACCCTCTTTTATCTATGCATGCCGAGTATCATACCCATGGTTTGCCGCTACATTCGGTTTTTCGTCCGGCACCGGGTTTGACTAGTCAGCCTGGGGACTTGCCGCCTTGAGTTATGTCCAAGTTCTACCTACAGTCAGACAAGTAATGTGCCAGCACCCAAGCCCTCTCTTGTGAAAGTCGCAGCTTGAAGAATCGACTGTCCGACTAGCAAGAGCCAAAGGCGGAAAAGGGGGCCCACATGAAAAACGGCTAAGGACTAACGAACTTACATAACGCAAGCCGGCTTCCCCCCTGCCAACCGGCTGTCGAAGCAGCCGGCTGGCCGGCTTCCCTTCTTACTCTGCTACAATCTAAGAAAGCTTGAGTACTTGCCCTCCTAGATGGCCAATTCTGTACCCGGCCACAGACTGCAGAGCAACTGTCCGGTTGGGAAAGGCAGCGACCAAAGGAGGGCGGCAAAGGAAAACAGCCTAAAGATAAAAAGCAAGTAGGAACGGAAGCCAAGCACATGCATAATTTTATTGACATAAAAGGCCTTCAAGAGGCCGGCATTCAACAAAAGTTTGAATACACCCCCAGTGGGTGGAATTGCATGAAGTTAACAAAGTTATTCAAAGAGTGACAAGCAGGAAAAGTAAAAACGGCGAGTCAAGCCAGGGGAGCAACTAGGGCGTCGGGCAGATCGGTGGCGATGGTGGTATCGGCCGGAGGAGTGGTCGGCTGGCGAGTCTCGACCTGATCGTCACCTGCGGCAGGCGGTGCATTCACACGTGCCTCATTGCTGGAGGCACTATCAGGCTGAGGCTGGCTGGCTACCTCCCCATCCGGTACAACGTCTTCGCCGTCTTCCTCCTCCTCCTCTTTGCCCTCGTCGCTGGAGTCAATCTCCTCCGCCGAATCTTCACCATCGGCCGGGTTTAGCCCGAACCATTCCTCCGGCTACGCGATGCCGTCTTCGTTGACCTCAGGAGCGAAGGCACTAGTGTCGGTAAAGTCGGCGATCGCCAAGGCACGCTGGATGATAGCCAGCCGCACCGCCTCCAGCTCCTCGTCGGCCTCCTGCCGCCAGGTGCGCAGCTGGTCCAAGTTCAGCCCAGGATACCAAGCCCGGACGAACTCCAATGCCCGTTGAGCGCTGGACCGAGCTACTGAAGCCTTCCAGGCCTCGAGGCGGCCGACTGCTACCTCCAGCCAGTCGGCAGTACGGCTGGGGGTGCGGGGAATCACCTCGCCAGGCCAGAGGGCGGCCAGCACCTGCGCTCCCGCACGCTGAAGCCGGCGGAGCATGCAGTAGGCCGGCTGGTTGCGGGCTTGGATCGCTAGAAGCTGCTCCTCAAGCGACTGGTTGGAGTCCGGTGCGACCTCAACCCCAGCTTGCCGCTTGGCCTCGCGGTGAGCTTTGACAGCTTGGTTGGCGGCGATGGAGTAGCCGGGGAAGTATTCTTCACACAGAAGAAAGAAATAGAACAAGTCAGAAGACAAACCAGGTTACAAAGATAAGCAAGGAAGTGAAGAAGAAGGCGGCCTACCGTTAATCAAGTCCTCGACCCGGCCGTAGCCTTCGCTCAGAGCCAGCCTCGCCTCGGCCCAGCTCACCGCCTCGGTCTCATACTCGGCTTTGAGGGCGGCCTCGCTGTCCTGCGCCGCCTTCAAGGCCGCCTTATGGCTCGCCTCCTGGTCGGCCAGTTTCTTGGACAGACGATCACGCTCCTGAACCAAGGCATTGAACTCACCCTCCTTGGTGCGAAGGGCGGTCTGGGCCATGCCGAGTTGCTGCCTTAAGTCGGCATTGGCTCCTGCCAATATGAAGAAGAAGAAATTAAGAAAGAAGTCGGCAAGAAAGATCCGACCCGACTGCTCAGCAGTCGGCCCGAATCTCGGGGACTACGCCCAGTGGGTGCGCTGACGCGCCCCCACATGAGATAAAAAGACAAAGCACTCACGCTGGCTCTCTGTCAGATCGGCGGCCTTCTGGTTCATCTCCCGGGCCTGGGAGTTGTAGGTGGCGGCGTGGAGGTTGTGATAATCCTGTAAACAGGACGAAGATACGAGCAAGAGCGAGTCGTTAAAACAAAGTCTTCTGAGAAGTTCCAAGACGCCTGCTCAGCAGCCGACTTGGAACTCGGGGACTACACCCAATGGGTGCACTGATGTGACCCCACGGAAGAAATCAAGAGCAAGAAAACTCACCCGAATGACCGACCGCGTCGTGAGAAACTCCTGGGTGCACTGCTTCAGCGCGGTAGCCTGAGCCTGAAGCCGGCTACGGACATCCTGCACTGCCAGATTCAGCGCGGCTGTCCCGCCGCCCGGCATCCACCCTGGCGAGCTGACGCTGGCCGTCTCCAGGTCGTGCGACAACAAGCTGGAGCCGGCGGCCCTCTGCGGATCCGGCTCTGAAGCCGCCCTCCCCGCGCGTCGACGAGTCGGTGACAAGATCACAAGTTCCTCCCTCCCAGTCGGCTCGTCTCCAGCCGGCTGCGTGGGCGGCACCTCGGGCTGGCCGCCTTGGCCCATTTCGGCTGACGGAGGCTGCACCGCCTCTCCCTCCGGGATGACTATGTCGCCCCCCTCCATCTCCATCGCCGGCGGGTCGCGGCCGGTTTCCTCCAGCGGGGCCACCGGGATTTCAGGGGCCACGGTGCAAGGGGGATGATGAGTTGCGGAGGCTGGCTACACAGGGCCTCTGTCGCCCTCTCTGCGGCCTCGGCCTCTGCCTGGGCCTTGGCCGCCGCGTCGTCCTGCGCCTCGGCCGACTCCGCCGTCGTCTCCTGAGCCGCCTCAGTGGCGGCTGCCCTCCGCTCCTCCGCCTCCCGCTCCTCCCGCGCGTTCCGCTCCGTCGCTGCTTGGAGCTCGGCGTGAGGGACTATGCGGCGGGAGCTCGCTGATCCTCTGGCCCCGCCGACTATGTAGGCGGCGGTAGTCCGCTCAAGAGAGAGCGGATCCCTGGTTGATAAAACAAGAAAGACTTAGAAGAGCACCGACTGAAGAAAAGAGAGAAAGGCAAGTAAGAATCAAAGCTTACGCCGAAACCGCCTGTGGCTGCTTCACCACCTTGCGGAAACAGGCCACCTTCGTGGCCGCCTCGTCCCGTTTGGTCACCGATGTGGAACACTTGGGCTTTTTCGGCCGCCCGCCGAAGAGGGTCGGCGCCGCCCCGCGCAGCCGGCCCGCCGGAAGGGCCAGCACCTTGAGGGTCGGATGACGGCTGGCGGCACGGAATGGGGTCGACCTCGTCATCGTCAGGCCAGTCCTCAAAGCCGACGGTGAACCCAGAGCCGCCTATCTCACCGCCTCCCCCCACGACGTCGTCATCAAGGGCGGCCGCCCCCAAGTCGTCATCGGCAGGGTCGTCCACCGCGCGGTTAGGGGCAAACTCGCGTTCCGCCCCTGTGGTCCCAGCCGAAGGGTGAAGGAGGGGGTCTTATTAAAAAAGCAAGCCGACTGGTTAGAGGGCAGCCAGAGAGAACTCGGCAACAAGAAAAAAGGAGAGGAAAGAGAGTTTACGACATGCGGGGGGTTGGCGCGAGAGTACGGCTTCTTGCCATACTGCCACTCCTCGGTGAGCTTGCAGTTGGCGATGTAGTTCACCATGTAAGATACCTTGTCATGAGGCATCTCCCTGGTACACAGCCGACTTGGGTCGAAGCAGCCGCTCATCTGGCAGATTAGATGAGGGCGGCCCTGAAGCGGGAGTACCCGGCGCTCGACGAAGGCGGCTATCAAGTCGGGCCCAGTCAGGCACTCTGACTGGATCAGCACCCGAAGTCGGGCGATGGCACTAGCTCTAGCCGGCGTCAGCGACCTGGCCCGGAAGGACCACGAGGACTGCCTCCCAGGCGACGGGCCGGCTACGTAAGCCGGCAAGTTGACGTAGTCGCCCTGCGGAGCGACGCTCTTCACATAAAAATAGGAATTCTGCCAGAGCTTCACCAACTGGATCAGCGCGATAGGCGGGAACGGGTTGTCGGCGGTGGATCCTCGGATGGCGATGAAGGCGCCACATGGAGCCGGCACGCCTGCGACGACCATGCCGAGCTTGGATTGGAAAAACTCTCCCAGAGTTCGATGGTGGGGAGGACATCGAGGAAGCCTTCACACAGAGTGACGAAGGCTGACAGCAGCACCACCGTGTTGGGAGTGAGGTGGTGCGGCTGAAGATGGTAGAAATCAAGAAACGAGCGGAAGAAGCCGCTCGCGGGAAGACCGACGCCGTGCAGGCAGTGCGAGTAGAAGATCACTCGCTCGCCCTCCTCTGGCGCCGGCGAAACCTCCCTCGCCAGCGCGAGGCGGACCCGCACGAGATCCTCGCCCGGCAACCGCCGCGTCTTGCGCAGGAAGTCGATGTGGTCGTCGCGGACATTGGAGCCGTCCCAAGAGCTCGACGCCGGAGCCATGGCGACGCAAGGGCGATGGAGAGCGCGGCAACGAGGAACGCGCAGAGTGGCGGCGGCAAGATCGTGGCGCGCTAAGGAAAGTGGCGGAACGATGGCGTCGCGGGGAGCCGCTGCGGCAATGGAGAGAGGGGAGAAGGTAGTGGCGAAGCGAGGGTGAGCGTGCGAATGACTCCCGCTCCCCCTCCCCGCCCCTACTTATAGCCTTGTGCAGCGAAGCCGAGGAGGCAAGGCTCGGGGGGGCGTGGGATTAACTGCACCCACTCCCCCATGTCCCGCAATAATCGCGCCTTTACAACATGTGGGAACCGCCGTCGGAAGATGTGCGGTCGTTTCGGGCCGCAAAAGATCCACGCACGGGCCAAGGCGTGAAAGTGGCGGGCCCCGGCCTACGGCGGTGTCCCGTCACGCACGTGGGCTAACAGGCCCTTCCAGCCAAAGGGTGCCACGTGGCGCGCAGGCGGCAGGCGGCCAGGCTGCCGCTTGGCTAGCGCGCCAGCTGGTTCCCGCCTTCGAATTTCAACGAGACTTCGTCGAGAAGGCACGCATAGGAGAGGCCGGCTCCTAGCTATCGGCTCTTTGGGGTAGGAAGCTGGCCGAGCTTCTCGATTCCCCTTTCAACCACGAAGCCCAACCAGCTTCGGGGACTACCGTTGGAGTAAATGACTACGGGTAGCCTAATCGGCCCCCTTAGGCCAATAGAAAAAACAACGGGCCGACCGAGCCTTGAAGCACCCAAGACGCGGGGCCGCCTTCGTCTAGCCGGATATCTCACTGGCCGGCTACCGGAGGGCGGCCCGGCCCTAAACTCTCTTGGGGGACGCCATGATAGGGCCGACTCCAAGAAGCCGGCCACGGAAAGACCGACTCCAAGAAGACGGCCCAAGAGAACCGACTCCAAGAGGTCGGCCCCAGGCAGGCGGCCAGGGGCCGTGCCCTAAAAGTCTGCACCCCTCATAACAATGATGGGACGGGGCGTGGCAATAGTGGACCCTGCCACCCCCGAATCCCGGAACTCGCATGGCTACAGTGCGTCGTACGGGACAGCCATCACCCGTCCGGCGTGGCACTGTTGCCATGATGACCCTGACGCCATCCACGACAGGCTGCCAGTACGGCCTGTAGGCAGCAGGCCCCTTCGGTCATAGAGACGCCTGAAGGCGGCCTGGCCTCCACCAGCCGCCTGAGGCATGGCCGGCTTCCTATAGCCGGCTTGCCCCCTTCCTCAGGGCGTGCGCACCATTAAGGAGACAAGACGAGGTAAGGCTACAGTGAGAGTCTGCAAGGCGGCGATACTGTAGCCATGCTTACCTCGACAAAGCCCTCGTCATCAGAGGCGAGGCAACAGCAACCAGCCCCCTACAAGACCCCCAAGCAGTGGGGCCAGCTTGTCGACCAATGAGCCAGCAGCCAGCGGGACCCACCAGTCGGCGGGCCCCAGCGGCCGGCGGAGAAGCCGGCAGTCACAAACACTGACGGCTAGGGCCCACGCCCAGCCGGATTACCATTATACCCTGGGGGGTAGGCCTATATAAACCCCCTAGGACACCCATGCAAAGGGTTGAGCTCAAAGAGTTTTAGACACCACTATAGGGAGAGGAGAGAGCTAGCCTTGCCCTTCTTCCTCCTTCCACCGAACAGCTCAAGGGGCCTCTTGTAGCTTCTTGTTGATCTAGTGATCATGCGGAGACCCCGTAGAGCAGGAGTAGGGGTATTATCTCCACGGAGAGCCCCCAACCTGGGTAAGATCCGCCGGCGTGCATGTCTTCACCTCATCCCGTTTCTAGGCACCGGCTACGTCTTACTGGCTCCCACACAGATAAGCCATCCATTGGCATATGTCGCACCTACCACCCGACACCTCCTGAAGGTAGGGACCTGAAAGAAGAAAGGGGTGCAAAAATGCGCGTGTCCTGGGGCGGTCGAACCGCATTATGGACCGTGTCATGGTCGTGCCTCCGCCTATGCCCATGGTATTTTAAGTGCGTAGTTATGTACGCGTGGCACAAATGTTGCTGTTTGGCTGGGACTAGGGCGGAGGCCAAATTTCTAATCGAGCTCTGGTCGTGCCGGACGATCATGTAGCGGAGTACTCCAGACTCGCTTGGCGGTATCCGGGTTCTTTATCGCCGAGTTGGCTGTTTGCCTTAGAAGGCTATTTTGTACTTCCGCCGTGAGGGCCGCAGTGTGCTCCTTCATACGAAGTGAGCGCTTTGTGTTTCCGTTAACTCTAATAACCCCGCGAGGTCCGGGCATTTTGAGCTTGAGATATGCATAATGCGGTACCGTATTGAATTTGGCAAATGCGGTTCATCCAAGCAGTGCATGATAGCCGCTATGGAAGGGGACTATGTTGAAGATTAGTTCCTCACTCCGGAAATTGTCCAGTGATCCGAAGAACACTTCTAGTGTGATTGAGCCCGTGCAACAGGCCTCTACACCGGGTATGACACCCTTGAAGGTGGTTTTTGTGGGCTTGATCCTTGAGGGGTCAATGCCCATTTTGCGTACTGTGTCCTTATAGAGCAGATTCAGGATGCTGCCGCCATCAATGAGGACTCGTGTGAGATGGATCCGTCGATGATGGGGTCAAGGACCAATGCGGCCGAACCGCCATGAAGGATACTGGTAGGATGGTTCCTGCGATCGAAAGTGATCGGACAAGAGGACCATGGGTTAAATTTTGGGGCGACTGGCTCCATCGCGTAGACGTCCCTTAGTGAACGCTTCCGTTCCTGCTTGGGGATATGGGTTGCATATATCATATTCACTGTTTTCACCTGGGGAGGGAATTTCTTCTATCCTCCCGTGTTCGGCAGTCGGGGCTCTTCATCATCATCGCTATGCAGCCCCTTTTCCTTGTTTTCGGCATTCAACTTGTCGGCCTGTTTAAACACCCAGCATTCCCTTTTAGTGTGGTTGGCTGGTTTATCCGGGGTGCCATGAATTTGACATGAGCGATCGAGTATGCGGTCCAAACTGGACGAGCCCAGACCATTTCTCTTGAATGGCTTTTTCTGTTGTCCGGATTTAAAGCCTCTGAATCCGGCATTGACTATCGTGTCTTCGGATGTTGTCGCCATTATTGCGACGTTTGTGTCTATTCCGTCGTGGCTTGCCGTTACTATCCCTAATGTTTCTAAATCGGCTGAGTTTTTGGGTGTGACGGTCCTGTGAGCCAACCAGCTGTCCTCGCCTGCGCAGAAGCGGGTCATGAGTGTCGTGAGGGTTGCCATGGACTTTGGCTTCTCTTGGCCGAGATGTCGGGCGAGCCATTCATCTCGGATGTTATGATTGAAGGCCGCTAAGGCTTCAGCATCCGGATAGTCGACAATTTGGTTCTTTTTGGTTAGGAACCGAGTCCAGAATTTCCTGGCTGACTCTCCGGGCTGCTGGGTTATGTGACTTAAGTCATCAGCATCTGGTGGTCGCACATAAGTGCCCTGGAAGTTATCGATGAATGCGTCTTCTAGATCCTCCCAACTGCCAATGGAGCTTGCTGGCAGGCTATTAAGCCAATGCCTAGCCGGTCCTTTGAGCTTAAGTGGTAGGTACTTTATGGCATGTAAGTCATCACCGCGTGCCATGTGGATGTGGAGAAGAAAGTCTTCGATCCATACCGCGGGGTCTGTTGTGCCATCGTATGATTCAATATTTACGGGTTTAAACCCTTCTAGGAATTCATGATCCATAACTTCATCAGTGAAGCATAGGGGGTGTGTAGCGCCTCTATGCCGGGCTACATCCCGACGTAGTTCGAATGAGTCCGGTCTATTGTATTCGGCTCGGCCGGACTTTTGTTTATTGTATTCGGCGTGACAGTCATCATCACGTCTTGTGGCGCGCCCCCGTGATCCGTAGATTGATCTTGACTGTCCTGCTTTGTTTTCCAATACTTCTCGCAGGTCCTTCATGTAGCCCCGGGCCTTAGTATTATCATTTCATTGGCGACGGGGTGCGATCTGGACGTCGGGCTAGTAAGCCGCGCTGGTAGCGTGGGCTTTAAGGCCTCCTCCTTGAGTTGAGGTAGCAGCCTGCGGTTTGGGTAGCTTTTGCTAGGGCGCTCGAGTCCGTATTCCTCGGCAGCCAGGACCTTGGTCCATCTGTCCGTTAGCAGATCCTGATCAGCTTCAAGTTGTTGTTGTAATCTCTTCAGGCTTTTTGCAGTGGCTATAAGCCGGCGTTTGAAGCGCTCCTGCTCGACGGGGTCCTCAGGCACGATGAATACTTCGTCGCCAAGGCTCACCTCGTCTTTGGAGAGAGGCATGTAGTTATCTTCCTATGATTCTCCATCCTTTGCCTGTTCTTTAGGGCTAGATTGCCCCTCCTCTTCCTCAGCTTGCTCGAAGCCTGGCTAGGCAGGATTGTATTCATCTTCGGCACCATCCAGATTGTTATCCATTGTGCCGGTATCACTATTTTTGCTATGGCGGAACTTGGAGCGGCGCCGATGACGCCGTTGTCTAGATTGCTTCCCCAAGGGGTTATCTTCCTCTGCCTCATCATCGTTGTTTTCTTTAGGGGTATCCACCATATAAATATCATATGAGGAGGTGACGGTCCAGCGCCCTATAGGTAGTGGTTCCTGTTCTTCTCCTGCATCATCGTCCATACCGTCGATGTCTTCGGAGTCGAAGTCAAGCACGTCGGTTAAGTCATCGATAGTGGCTATAAAGTGGGTGGTGGGTGGGGGACGAATTTCTTCGTCGTCCGCTCCCCACTCGAGCCGGACATAGTTCTACCAAGAGTCTCCTGACAAGGACAGAGACCTTAATGAGTTCAGCACATCACCCAAGGGCGAGTGGTGAAAAATATCCGCGGCGGTGAACTCCATGACGGCTGCCCAATCTGATTAGATAGGCACAGACGCACACGGTCCGGATCTTGCAACCGAGGAAGAGTCCGGGGGTCCAACGACACCACTCTCACAGGAGGTGCCATCAGCGTTCGGCTCTAATGCCGATGAGTGTGCGGCCTCCTGGCGGGGTCCATCCACCCGTCCTCGGAAGGCACGATCTGCTCCGAATTGATTCCCGGCGCCAACGCGGGTGCAATCTCCCAAATACTATCCGACGACGGATCAAAGTCATGTCCGTCGTGACTGTTCGGCGCACCTGTCATGGGCTCAAACCCGTCAAAGATCAAGTCTCCGCTGATGTCGATAGTGTAGTTTAAGCTTCCAAACCTGACCAGATGGCCAGGGGCATAGCTATCGATCTGCTCCAGATGGCCAAGTGAGTTGGCCCGCAGTACGAAGCCGCTGAATATGAAGATCTATCCGGGAAGGAAAACCTCCCCCTAGACCGCAACGTTGAAGATGATCGAAGGGGCCATCAAGCCTTACAGCAACGGCACAGTGGAACTCTCAATGAAAGCACCAATGTCGGTGTCAAAACCGGTGGATCTCGGGTAAGGGGTCCCGAACTATGCGTCTAAGGCTAATAGTAATAGGAGGCACGGGACACGATGTTTTACCCAGGTTTGGGCCCTCTCGATGGAGGTAATACCCTACTTCTTGCTTGATTGATCTTGATGATATGAGTATTACAAGAGTCGATCTACCACGAGATCATAGAGGCTAAACCCTAGAAGCTAGCCTATGATTATGATTGTTGTTGTCCTACGGACTAAACCCACCGGTTTATATAGACACCGGAGGGGGGTAGGGTTACACAGAGTCGGTTACAGAGAAGGAAATCTACACATCTGAATATCCAAGCTTGCCTTCCACGCAAAGGAGAGTCCCATCCGGACACGGGTCGAAGTCTTCAATCTTGTATCTTCATAGTCCAACAGTCCGGCCAAAGTATATAGTCGGGCTGTCCGAGGACCCCTTAATCCAGGACTCCCTCAATGGGGTCCTGTTCAACCACCCCTCCATGGGTTACTATTCATCCAGCCCTCCACCGGCTACTGTTCAACCAGCCCTCTCCACAGGGTCCTGTTCAACCACCCCTCCATGGGTTACTATTCATCCAGCCCTCCACCGGCTACTGTTCAACCAGCCCTCCACGGGGTCGTCCTGTTCATCCAGCCCTCCACGGGTTTCTGTTCATCCACCCCCAACCGGCTCGATCGATCGAGGTCCTGTTCATCCAGCGGCAATGGACTCTACTACCATGGGTCCTGTTCATCCAACCCCCACCGAGAACTATTCATCCAACCCACCCACCCCCCCAACAACGATCACTATTCATCAAGAGGCAGCAGGTTCGACCGGCTTCAGTTAGCAGCAGTAGCGAAGGAATCGCTCGATTGGGTTCAGTTAACAGCTAAGGATTGATCGATCGCTCGACTTTAGTAACATGTAGCTTGTAGCGCAATCGCTCGGGTTCAATAGGCGAACGCCTCGCTCTGGTTCAGTTAGAGACCAACGCCTCGCAACCACACACATACGTGTATGAGAGAAACACGCATCGCTCGGCCCCCGACCACCCACCATAACTGAGAACTCCCAGATATTTTCCTCGCCCTCACTTCAACCACGATTTTTTCCATCATGGTCGGCCCAAAGAATGTCATGCAACTGCGTCTCCGGCCCGCCCAGGACAAAAAGCCCATTTTCTGTCATGATTTTTTGTCATAGAAGTAGGAGCCCACCACATCTATGATGATACCGGGTTTTGTCACAATTATCAACATAGAAGTGTCATAAGCATGACAGAAAAAATTCTTTCGACCCAAAATGTCATAGATGTGTCTTTTTTGTAGTGATGGTAGCAATACTCTGCCTCGACGTTCACCATGAGGGACTCTTGATCGGTATTCCTTACTTCTCTTAGGTACCATTGATGCAATTCAGACATTCTCATTGATAGAAGCGGGATCTGCTTAGGCTTGACTATAGGTTGGCCGCGAACATATTTCCAGTTTAGTTGCTCCTCTGTAAAAGTTTCGAAGTTCTCGATGCCGAGGAGTTGTTCTACAATGACACCGGCCTCTTTAGCCTGCCTTCTATGATTGTCGGTTATTACCAGCTGCTGATCGGTGGTACTCACATGTGTTTGTAGCGGGGGGTCGATGCACATCCTGTTCTCCCAGCTGGGGAATAGTTTTCCCGCATTTTTTGCCAGCTGCTTGGCTCGAGCTCGACTCCTTTTTTTGTGCTTGATATGACTTCTTGATAGAGCACTCATAGTTTGAGTCCCTATGCTTTACAACTGGTTGAGCATTAGCAATAAAGTGTTGTATGACATGCTCAAGTATGATCTCCTTTGGCGGGGGGGGGGGTCGATCCAAATGGGCCCTCACTTGGGCTTGCACTTCGGTTTCATTTTCCTCGTCATACAGGTGGTAAGGCAACCTCAGAAGATGCTTGAGGCTTGGACCATATCTGAATTTCTTGCCTCCTCTTGTACCGCTAGTCGACGTAGCTGCGGTTCCTCTTTTCCACTGTTGCTAAGGCGGTAGATCCCACTGAGGCGGCAGAGATGGCTGACATGGTGCCGGACTTGGAGGAGGAAGAGTAGTTAACGCGGTGCCGGACTTACAGGAGGAGGAGTGGGCTGACGTGATGGCGGACTTAGAGAGGCAGGAGTCTGCTGACGCGGTGGCGAACTTGGAGGAGCAAGAATCTGCTGATGTGGTGGCGAACTTGGAGAAGGAGCTGGCTGACGTGGTGTCGGTGGCCTTGGAAATATGATGCAATCCTTTCTCCATAAAATGATATGATGTATGGCCTCTCCCAGTGTGCGCTCGTCGTCACCTCTAGGAATGTCAAGCTCTAGCCCCGAATATCCTGCCACCACTTCATCAACCCCGACACGAGCATAGCCAGCTGGAATCGGATTGCAATGGAAGGTTGCTTCAGGGGGATTTGTATAGGCATAGTCGTCCGACACCTTCATGGATATGATATCATCCACAGGGTATCTATCTAGTGCATCATCGCTCGGGGCGGAACCCACGCTGCTTCTCAGCATGGATGGGACAGTGCTATCCAATGCCGAATCCGCTAGCTGTTGCCGCTTCTGAGACACCCTTTCCTGGCTAAGTGAGTTGATCTGCCACCGCTGCCACTTGAGAGCGAGTTCCAACTCCACGTGCTTTGATTCTACGATGTGAAGGTGGTCTACTTCCTGCTTCCTCTTCTCCTCTAACAACTCCCTCTTCTGCTCCTCCTCCTGCTTCTTTCTCGCATGGCTTCTGTAGTCGATGTTCCAGTCCACAAACCCCTCAAACCATAGAACAACACCTTTGCCTCGTGTTCTTCCCGGGTGTTCAGGATTCTTCAGGGTGCGCGTAAACTCGTCGTTCTCTCTGTTGGGCGTGAACACCCCCTTTCGAGTCTCTTCTATTGCAACAAGTAAACTTTCATCGGCTCCTTTGAGACATCCCGGTCCAAAACTTTGCCTGTCTTTGGGTCCAGCTTCCTCCCATGCGCATAGAACCAAGTCCTGCACCTGGGGGCCAGCTCAATGTAACTGGAGTGACCCCTGCATCCATCATCTCTTGCTCAGCAAGATCCCACTTAGGCAGGGCCATCTCGTAGCCACCTGGCCCTAGCGTATCATGCCACTTCTTTTTCGCGGCATTAATCTTGTTTTTTCTCGACCATTCCTGGGCTACTTCCGATTCCTTGAAGTTCATGAAAGCTTCCCAGTGATTTCTTGCTTGCTCTAGTGTTCCCTTGAATTTGGGAGTCTGCTTTCCTGCATTGACATACGCGGCCCATATAGTTTTCTTGTGGCTGTTGAATGCTATTGCCATCTTCTTAAGAGCATTGTTCTTGACTTCTCCAGATCTGCATCTGTCAAATGATTTGGTAGGGTGAAATGTGACATGAGCGATTCCCAGAGCATATTTTTTCCCTTTGGTCGACAAAAGTAACATTTGGATTTCCCTTTGTTGCCTTTTTCCATTCTTGAATGGAGATCGGGATTTGGTCCTTGACAATAACTCCACATTGACGAATGAACTTCTTCGCATTCTTCTTAGGTTCATCAGGTTCGCCATTAGGTTTGATGGCATCGATGTTTACTTTACGCCAGCCGACAACATTTTGGTCGGGCCTCAAACTACCCTGCTACTTGTAGAAGATTTGCTCGATTCGGAGGGTTAAAAGAAGAAAGATCGATTAGTTAATATATATACAAATCAATTAAAGCATGTGATGATCACCAGATGCCTTATATAAATATACCTCGCCAGTCATTGTTATTTGAAGAACAACATTTCCTTCGTCACCATTGTTCTTGACTTCATCTATTGGTTCGCCTTCATCGAACATCATAACAATACCGGTATTGTTCGAACATTGCGAGTTGTCATCTTCTCCATTCTCATCTGGTCTCCGGGAGCGTATGATCTCGAACAGGGCCTCTTCTCGTCCTCTGCCAGTATTGTCCATAGCTTTTATTCAACTAATCCATAAGAAAGATAAAACAATTTAGTATTCTAATTAGAATGCATATCATAGTAGATAATATCCATCTCGAATAATCCAGATAATATGCAGCATCGAATATAATCTCGAATACATCGTCTCAAATATTAATATAATACATCGTCTCTAATATTATCGAATATAATCTCGAATACATCTCGAGTATTAGCACTAATACATCTCGAATATGATCATATATATATATACTGTTTTCGCTCTAATTTTTTGATTGTTTATCGGAACGAGGCGCATAATATACCGTTGAAAAGCTATGGATTAGGCGCAACTTTGCTATGTTGAACACTTTTTGAGATTCCTCGCGGTTTAAGAGCAGTTTCAAAAATGGCGCGGCGGATGACGAGTGGCAGCGAACGTATTTTCGTGATTATTTCTAAACCGCTCATCGGAATAAAGCAAAATGATACGCCGTTGGAAAGATATCGTCAAGGCGCATCTTTTTCATATGTATTATGTTTTCTGATTTGTTACGGTTTAAGAGCAGTTTCAAATTTACTAAATCGCGGAATTATGTTTTTTGAAATTTTTGCAATTTTCGGTACTGTTTTCGCTCTAGTTTTTGAACTGTTTGTCGAAACGAGGCGCAACTTTAATATGTAGAAATGGTTTTGAGATTGCTTACAGTTATAAGTTAATTTTGAAAATCGTGCCACAGACAACGAGTGGCAGCGGCCATTTTTTGCGAAATTTTTACAAACCGGTTGTCGAAATGATTCAAATGATATGTCATTGGGAAGATATCGACGAGATGCAACTTTTTCATATAGAACACTCTCTCTAATTCCTGACGGTTTAAGAGCAATTTTAAATTTACCAAAAAGCGGACACTCTGTTTTTCGCGAGACCAAAATCATCATGTGTACTTCATCGGACAGAAGAACGCGCTGCTTCAAATGGAAACCGCACAGCAGCAGGCAGTCAAGTGAACTTCATGATTTCTTTTTGTCGGACATAAACTTTTTCGCAAAAGTTTTTGTTGTCTTTTTTTCAACTTTTTTTCGAACGAGTGGACCGCAAAGAGGAGGGCAAATGAACCGCGACATATATCGAAGTGAACCACATTACTATCTTATTGTTTCGCTAAATTTTTCGCACTTTCATGTTGAGCGCAAGTAAGCAACATCACTCTCAAAAGTGAACCACATCGGAGGACAAATCGCACTGCAAGTGTTAATGTAGTCGACTAAATTTTGAGACACAAAACAAATTGCACTTCATACAGAGGGCTAATGAGCTGCAATTTCCCAAAATTTTCACATTACAACTTCATACACCCATGCATCACACTGCACAACAAAACAGCATTGGTGTGTTTGTTTCTCCTGTAAAATATAGTTAACTGAACCACGGGTGTGTAATGCATCAGAGCAACCCAGCAGCAAACAATACTGTAAATATTGTGCACACACAACCAAAATGTAATGAACCGCATTGGAGACAAAGATAAGTTGAAGTGCACACGTGCATTGCAGCGGCAAAATCTGAAAACAGAAAAAAAAAACTCCCAAATGGTATTATATCCCTGTCAAACTACACATTTAATAAAGGTGTTAGTGTAATTTGAATAGAGTTGCACATTTTGAACTCCACTGCAGCAGGATGAACACGACAAATGGCACTGTCTCACCGTCCGTACTGCATGCTATGGGCGCACGACGAGTTGCACCGCGAACGGTGCGCCCACGCGAGCGGACTGCACGCCGCAGCATACCGAGCTGCAATCCAAGCCACGACGAGCTGCACGCTGAGCTGCAACAAGCTGCACACCACGCTGCCCAATATATATAATTTTTTTCGAAAGTGAGCTTATACATAATACAAGTGAATTGCATAAAAAAAAGTGTACCCCTCGTGGTTTTCTTTGGAGCTACAGAAGAGAAATCACCAAACATGCAGTTTTCTTCGGACTCAAAACCCACGGGAGACTACACTGCAAACCCCAAGCCAGTTGACCACAAGACACCGTGTCCAACCATCCACATAAACCACATATTGATTAGCCCAACAACCTTATCCATATTGATGGCTAATTTTGCACTAAACAACAAAACAGTGCATAAGCATTAGAATACTAAAAAGTCTTCTATGCACCACATGTTCCTTATCCTCTTCGGTCGGCACTGTACTTCGATTTTTTTTCCTCAAAGTAAACTGTAAGACCAATTCCACTACCTCACAAGAGCAGCTATGCAGTTGACTCCCTCTCCAACTTCAGAAATGCATTATACTGAAAGTGCCATGAGGTGAGATTGGGGGGCGTCCGAAATTTCAATTTCAGGAGAAGAGAAAACAATACGCACTGAAACTCCCACCCACTGAACTACAAAACCACACGATGCACCTCCTCTGTCCCTCCAGCGAGCTGCAAATGTCAGCATGGCCAGCTACACAGCATCGCCACCGTGGGCGCATCGCAAACTGCACGGCGTTGCCGCCCGCACTGCCCTGCTGTCTAGTGCCTCACCCAGGATGCCGGCTGCCGGAATTGGCCACCTGCCAGTCCCGGAGCTGCCTTTATCATTGTCATCCTGCCAGCACTGTTGGTCAGTCTCCAATGGGAAGTACGTGTGGGGAAGATGCACAGAGCATGTGATGGGGGAGGAGGCGTACCGAACTGCACTGCTCCCCTCTAGCGGACGGAGTAGGGCGACGTCCTGCTCACCAACGGGCACCACATCAACCTCCTGTGGCCGCCACGCCCGCCACCACACAGGTTGGCTGCTCGACGGGATCTGGCGGTGTGGGGCCGTGGCAGCCAGCAGGCGCGGGATTCGGCGGCCGATGGATCCGCGGAGGGGGTTTGCTCGCGAGGGAGGAGAAGGGGAAGTGGGCGCCGGGGCAGCCGGCCGGATCCGGCTGGGGTGGTGCGGGGGAGGCGGCCCATCCACTCGCCGGCGCCGGATTCAGTAGCTGATGGATCCGCCCGAGAGAGCTTCACGGTGGTCCGGGGCCAGCAAGGTAGGAAACAGTGAGAGCTTGGTAAAGAGAGGACCCATGGCCAGGCATCAGGTGCTAGAAGGGGCGGCGCACGGTAAGGAAGTCAGGCGTCGAGAGAGCACCGTGGTCGCCGGAGGAGCGCCAAAGGCGGAGCTGGCCGGATCCATTCCCGGGCGCGGCGGACTGGGCGTTGGGCGCCGGAGTGGAGCAGAGATGTCGGCGACGGTCGGTAGGATCCGGGGCGGCATGGGGCACGCATCGAGTCCGGCGGTACTGATGAAGGTAGTTGGATAGGGTGGGGTGGGGGCGGTGGGTTGCAGGGGCCACGGGTAGGTGGAGGTCGGATCCGGTGGAGGTCGGGGGTGGAGCGGGAGGAACATGGGAGAGAGGGAGAGAGGTGGGTGTCTGACCAGGAAGAAGGTTGGTTAAGTGGGGGAGGTAGCTCGGTTTGTTTTGCGGAAGGGGTTAGGTCCATCGGTTTTTGAAGTGCGAAACTGTTAGTAGAATAAGCTTCCGGTGTTAGTAGAATAAGGTCTTAAGGGTGTTATTAGAATAGACCCATCTTATATATAGGGAAAATTCATCTTACCACCCGGTGGTAGTTACCCCATATGTCTCATATACTACCATGTGGTACTATATATATATATACTATTTTATTATTTTAAATATGTTCATATACTATATCTAAGATATTTCAAAGCAAGTTACATGAAAAAATTGCATGAGTCCATAGTTTTTGTTATATTTGTAAAATACGTACATATTTGTACGTAAAAATGAGCATACTCAAAAAATGGTACCTACAACCTAAAAATTAGTATATATACTACCTAATCATTGTTATATACTACATACTACACGTACTTTCTCTCGGTTCCGACAGATACTACATACAGCATACAAAACGCAAGTGGTGGTAACTACCACTGCTTGTAGG
>NC_057810.1:171597464-171608247 GCF_018294505.1 Triticum aestivum | reverse complement strand
ATACTAATTTCGATATACATATTGGATCAAAATGTAAAAATTCCTCAAATTTCAAAATTCCTTAACTTTTTTCTATATACATCAAAATTCTTTCATCTAATCATCTAGTGTGTGTGTGTGTGTTCATGCATATGTGTGTGTGTGTGGGCTCGGGGAAGGGGCCGACGGCCGCGATGGTGGCACACGGGGTGAGGGAGAGGGGGGAGCTCACAGCGGGGCGATGGGGCGACGATGAGGCGAGGCGAGTCGGGGGCGTCGACGGCGTCGGCGGCGCGGCAAGGAGCTCAAGGCCGGAGGAGCGGGCGCGGGCAGGCATCCTAGGCGGCGTCGTGCCGGGCTCGGGGAGGACCGGGCGCGGGCGACGTCGGGGATTGGCACGAGGAGGCGCGGGTTGTCGGCGTTGGGGGCGGCGACGAGCTCCGGCGTCGGGGAGGCGAGATGGTGACGGTGCGGCGATGTCGAAGCAAAGTTCAAAGAAAGTAGAGAAGAAACTGAAATTTTTGAAGTGCTCTATATATATGTGCCCCCCTTTAGTCTCGGTTGGAGACACCAACCTGGACTAAAGGTCACTTTTGGCCAGCCGAAGCGGCGGGAAGAGCAGGCCTTTAGTTGTGTTTGGTGGCTCCAACCGGGACTAAAGGGGGGCCTTTATTCGCGGTTGGTTGGGGGCCTTTATTCGCGGTTGGAACCACCAACCGCGACTAAAGGTGGTGTGCTGCCAGGCGAGGGGCGGGGTGGAAGTTTAGTCCTACCTTGCTAGTTGAGACGAGCCAGCACTTGTTTATAAGCCCAGGCGCAGGCACTGCATCGAGCTCCACTCTAATGCAGGCCTTCTGGGCCTACCTCATCTGTGCTTCCCTGGTGGGCATATTGGGCCTTGCGGGCCTGCATCCTGGCCCAATTACAGGTTGGGTTTCTAGTCGTATGCAGGCCTGTTAGTGTACTAGAGTAGGGGTACCCTAATATCCCAAACTTGTGCACGGTCAGTTGCAGCACCCCGCGGCAAGGCTTGCCAGGTGACCGCCAAGGTCCTCCGTGGTTCCTTTGGAGCCATTCAAGAACAAAGTATTCAAGCCAAGGAGACAAGGCTCCGGCAAGAGGAGCTTGCCGGGAAGGCCAACCAAGGCATCTCAAGGGACATGCCGCGATGCGCCACGCGTCCCGACAAGGCCCGGTGAGCGACAAGCTTCCAGACGCGACAAGACAACGACCGCGGCAAGCTACCACTCTGTACCCGCGCTCCAGCACATCCACCAACGTGTCGCCCTGGGGCCTTTCCAGGCGCGCGTGGCAAGAGGCTGTGCAACCAGCGGTGCGCGGTGGCAAGCGACGCTGACAAGATTGCCATCGTGGCAAGCGGTGGCGTCCCTGACGGTCCCTGTTTGCACTATTTGGGCGACGCAGACGGGCGTTTAATGCCTTTGTCCCCTGCCGTCAGGGTTAGGTAGGATACACTGTATAGGTAGTTGTACCAACCGCAATTCCTTTTCCATTTTTACCCTTATCTACGTTGCCACCTGTCGGTGACCCCTTCAGCATATAAAAGGAGGCCCATGCGCAACATAGAGGGGGGTTCGGAAGGCAGAAAAACACTCACGCTCAGTCTCGTTAGCAGCTAGTGTGTACTGTAGCACTCAGCGCTCCCGAACAAGAACTCAATACACTCGGACATGCAGCAGTAGGAGTGTTATCTCTCCGGAGAGCTCCGAAGCTGGGTAAACTGCTCGTGTGCTTCGCCTCGATCCGCTCTTCGTGCGATCTCTACCCCCCGCCGAACCGAAAGGGGCTCAGTCCGCCGGTCCCATAGGTGTTCATGGATCAGTTTCCCCGACATCTTTGGCGGGTTGGAGGTGCTCGTCGGAGGAGTACCCGAAATCCTCCATCCCCAGCTGCGCCAGCTCCCCGTCGATGGCTGCGGCAACATCCACGAGACCCTCGGTCCAGTGCTCCACATTCTCCCTAAAAGCGTTCTGGGCGGCAGCAGCCCTCGCCAGCAGCGCCTCGTCGGCCTTGATCTTCTCCTTCAAGGCCATCTCCTGCTCCCAGGCGCCGTCCAGCGTCTGAGTCAAAGTAACCAGCTTCAACTCGAGATCTGCGTTCGAGTCCTTAGCGGCGCTAAGATCTTTGCTCCTCTCAGCGAGACGACCCTGCAGCTCGCCATGAGCGGCGGCGTCCTTCTCGCGCTCACGCTTGAGCGCAGGAAGCTCCTCGCCGCTCGCCTTGAGATCGGCCTCTAGCTGCGCCATCTTCGTCTCCAGCTCCTTCTTGGCGGCCTCGGCAGCTGCGGTAGCATCCTTTGCTTCCTTGAGAGCCCCGCCAATTGCTTGCTCGCGCGCGGCATGCTCCTCCTCGTGGCTGTCAAGGTTGATCTTGCGCTGCGCCAACTCGCCTTCCTGCGCAGATAGCTTTTCGGCAACAAGCCGCTGTTGCTCTTCAACTTCAGCCTTCTCGAGGAGGAAGGCTTTCTGCTCTTCGGCGACTTGCTCCCGCTCCTCTGCCAGGGATCGGAGAGCTTCCTGCCTGAGACCCCGGAGCTCCTCCGCGCGCTTCTCGATGTCCACTCCCGCCTTCGCGACAAGCGCTTCTCGGGATTCCAGCTTGGCCTGACGGGCGCGGTAAAGCGACAACAATTTCCGCAGCAATCGCTCCTCCTCAGGCTCGTCGCTGCTGCTGCTTGGCGCGTCGACCAGCGTCAGCCCAGCGGAGGCGAGCACCTCTCCATCCAAGATCTCTCCTTCGACCGGCGCCCTGGAGCTTGACGCCCAGGGGAGATTGATGAAGATGTCGTCGCCGGCCTTCAAATAGGCGCCGGGCTGGGGCTCTTCGGAGCCTGGCACTGCAGCAGCGGCGGAGGGATCGGCGGTCGGCATAGCACCTGACGCTCCTGCGGCCTCGGGGCCGTCAGTGCAATCGCCGGATCCCTCGCCGGCTTCTGCGGCGGCAGCTTTGGCGGCCTCTTCGCCGGCGGGCTCATCAGCGCCAGCTTCTCCTTCGGTGGCAACGGCGTTGTCGGTATTGCTGCGCGCGTTCTCCTCGCCGGCGACCTCGGTTTCCATCGGCTCCGTGGCAGATGGATCTGACGGACGGAAAAAGGAGAAAAGTCAAGCAAATATCCAAAAAGAAAATCAGAAGAAGAAGAACCCAAGGGAAGTTTTCAAGCAAGAGGATTACCTGTGCTAGGATCTGCAGTCATGGTCTCAACCACCGGGGGGTCGCCAGTGCTGTCCCTCACCGGAGAACTGTCCCTTGGCGGAGAATTTTCCCTTGCCGGAGAATGCTCCCTTGCCGGGGAATTCTCCCTTGGCGGTTTAGTCAAAGCAGATGGCATTTCGGGAGCGGCTTCCGGGCACTCCTGGTGAGGCTGCTCTGCTCCTACACAAACCGACAGTCAGATATCAGCAAAGAAAGAGCACTCATGCGCGCCTGACAGCAGGAAGCAAACTATATACTTACGCTGGGGGCTGCGCTGGGGGCTGCTTTGGGGAAAAGTTGCCGGGTCCGGCAAGGTGGTCTCAGACACGCCCCCTGCTGTCGCGGTGGGTTCGTCCTCGATGACAATCACCGGGACCTTGGCTCTCTTCGCCCCTCTCTGGGCCAGAGTCCTGAAAAGGAATGGGTTCGGAGTAAAGCAAATCAGATACAAGACAAAACAGCAAGAATTGAAGAACTACAAGTACAGCAAAGAATCTTACTCTTCTTCTTCCTCGTCAGAGCTGAGCGCGGAGAGATCGAAGTCCGGCTCGCCTCCGGTGCGATGAGGCGGAGGAGTAGGTTCCCTTGTCCGCTTGGCAGGAGCAGTAGCGGTGGACCGGGAAGACCCCGCTCCAGTTGCCGTAGCGGCGTGAGACGCTCCCACGGCAACAGTTCTTGCCGCGGTAGAGCGTGTCGCGCGGCACGGTGGCTGTTGACTCGTCTGCCGCTCCACTATGTCCACGGCATTGCGGAGACACCTTCTTGGCGGAGCTGGGGGCTCCGCTTGCGGCGAGCTATCTGAAGGCTCGGGCCCGACAAGCTCTCCCTCACCGGGCTCGCTCGACTCAGCTTCAGGCCCGACAAGCTCTCCCTCGCCGGCAAGCTCCTCTCGCTCGGCAAGGCTTGACACTCTGCTGCCTCTGCCTCCTCCACGGTGAATCCAAACTCGCCCGCGGCAGCTGCTGCCGCCGCCTCTTCCAGCCTAGTGGCGATGCGCTGCATCTCCGCATCGGTGGTGTCGCGAGTAAGGCTCTTCTGTACATCGGAGCGGACCGGCACTTCTACCAAGCCGTCAAAGAAATCCCGCACGACGTCGTCTGCAGGCTCTTGCCAAGTTGGGATAATTCCATGCGAATCACACAGCGGCATCATTGCACGGATGCGGTCGAGCGAGGAGTTGTTGCACAGCGGAACGACACCCCTCGGCAACATGAACACTTCGGGATGCTGAGGATCGCGCTTGAACAGTTCCAGGATCATCGCGTCCAGTTCGAGGACAGTGAAGTTGAAATTGAGGCCCGGGCGCAGCCTCATGATATCCGCCGCATTCTGGAACTCCCAGGCGGGTCTCCTCCTCTCCTGCAGGGGGGCGATGCGGCGGTGAAGAAAATCTGCGCCAACGGCACCTACGGTGAGCCCGACAAGCCTGAGACGTAGGATCCGGGTGACGGCAATCTTCAGCCTATCGTCTTCCGGGGCCATGTTGCTCCAATCGTTGCCGCGCGCTATTGGGGCTTGGCGCTGGGCGGTAAATGGCTGCGGGTTCTCCTCGACAATCCAGCACCATTCTGCTCTCCATTCCTCCCACTTGCTGCGGAGCTCTCCCTCCAGATAAGCTTCCTTCTTGCCAACTCTCGAGATCCAGGCGATTCCGCCGGATAAAGGCTCCCCTCCCTCAACTCGGGGCATAAAGAAGTGGCAAAAAAGTGCTACATTTGGATGGACTCCGACAAAGTTTTCGCAGAGATGTGCGAAAACTGCCATGGTCAGAACGGCAGTGGGGGTGAAGTCAAGGAGGCGGAACCCGTAGGTGTTCATAATATCGCAGAAAAATTCAGAGAAAGGCGGGCAGAGCCCGCAGTAGAAGAACAGCGCGAAGAAAGGGTATCCATTCGGAGCTAGTTCCGAAGCGGCAGCTGGGAGTACCTTCGTGCGCGGATGCGCTCGCGTCTCCGTCGACCAGAAGAGGTAGTAGTACTCCCTCAGCTCCTTCGCGGCGAGCTGGGGGGGGGAGATTGCCCGCTCCTTCCGCAGCGCCGCGAGCCGCTGTGCCTCGGCCGACTTCACGACCTTCCCCTTGTCGGCTTTCGGAGCCATGGCGGAGGTGGTGAGAGAGATCGACGGCGTTGGTGGTGCCGGTGGCGATGGGGGCGGAGCGCTGCTCTCTTTCAGCTTTGGGAAGAAGGGGGGAGCGGCGGAGATTTTTGAGATTGGAGTAGCAACCGGCGAGATGGGCGAACTACCCCTGTTTCCCCTGCTTATAAAGAGGGAGGGGGCGGACATTCCATTTTTCCGAATAAAGAAACCACCCACGATCTCTCCCACGACGCCGCATTCAACGCGTGCAGTTCGGGGAGGGCGCAGTGGATACGGAGTAAGATACGGCGTAACCCAGGCCGCGCGTGCCCGTGCCCTGTTTTGGGCCTGGCCCAATAGCGCTCGACACCGTGTGTGGCCCAGGCCCGGGGGCTCCTGTCAGTGTACTAGAGTAGGGGTTCCCTAGTATCCCGAACTTGTGCACGGGCAGTTGCAGCACCCCGCGGCAAGGCTTGCCAGGTGACCGCCAAGGTCCTCCGTGGTTTCTTTGGAGCCATTCAAGAACAAAGTATTCAAGCCAAGGAGACAAGGCCCCGGCAAGAGGAGCTTGCCGGGAAGGCCAACCAAGGCATCTCAAGGGACTTGCCGCAATGCGCCACGCGTCCCGACAAGGCCTGGTGAGCGACAAGCTTCCAGACGCGATAAGACAACAACCGCGGCAAGGCACTTGCCGCGGCAAGCTACCACTCTGTACCCGCGCTCCAGCACATCCACCAACGTGTCGCCCTGGGGCCTTTCCAGGCGCGCGTGGCAAGAGGCTGTGCAACCAGCGGTGCACGGTGGCAAGCGACGCTGACAAGATTGCCATCGTGGCAAGCGGCGGCGTCCCTGACGGTCCCTGTTTGCACTATTTGGGCGACGTAGACGGGCGTTTAATGCCTTTGTCCCCTGCTGTCAGGGTTAGGTAGGATACACTGTACAGGTAGTTGTACCAACCGTAATTCCTTTTCCATTTTTACCCTTATCTACGTTGCCACCTGTCAGTGACCCCTTCAGCATATAAAAGGAGGCCCATGCGCAACATAGAGGGGGGTTCGGAAGGCAGAAAAACACTCACGCTCGGTCTCGTTAGCAGCTAGTGTGTACTGTAGCACTCAGCGCTCCTGAGCAAGAACTCAATACACTCGGACATGCAGCAGTAGGAGTGTTATCTCTCCGGAGAGCTCGGAAGCTGGGTAAACTTCTTGTGTGCTTTGCCTCGATCCGCTCTTCGTGCGATCTCCGCCCCCCGCCGAACCGAAAGGGGCTCGGTCCGCCGGTCCCATAGGTTTTCGTGGATCAGTTTCCCCGACAAGGCCGCTGTGGCCCAGTAGGTGGGCTGTTTTTAAATTTATTTATTTTTCATTTTTTGTTTTCTTCTTTATTTATTTTCTTTTGTTTCTGAGTTTTTTTCTTTATTTAATTTCTCTGTGAATCCTTTTTCTTTAGGTAAAAAAATTATAAACATTTTGTTAGTGCCAGTATTTTTTAAATTTGAATCATTTGAAATTTGTGTGAATCACTAGCTTGTGAATAACTTTACTTTAAAAATAGATTTTTCAGTTATTCTTTTTTCTTCTATTTAATATTAGTGCATTTTATCATTATATTCAATTTGGTAATTCTTAGGTTACTTAAAAATGAAATGCCTTTGTAACATATGAGTTTTCGTCTGAAACCCTCATACTTCTAAAGAGATTGTCCATTTTGTACACGAAGTGCATCTAGTTTTTGTCGCAACCCTCTCAACTTTTTTGCACATGCTGTGTGGGTGAAATGATGATACCACGCCAACTTTCAACCATTTCAGAGTTCATTTGTAATCAAAAATCTTTTCAATTTCAGGGTCATTAGCTCAAAAAATCAGCAAATGCATGAAAAATAGCAAATGAAGTCAGAAAAGGGTTGAAAATTGATGACGTGGCTTCGAATGGCGCATGCTAAATGCACAAAAAGTCTAGAGTTGAAATAAGTTAAAAAAATGAAATGCCTTTGTAACAAATGAGTTTTAGCCACAAACCCTAATACTTCGAAAGAGATTGTCCATTTTGTACACGAAGTGCATCCTGTTTTTGCTGTAACCCTGTCAACTTTTTTGCAAATGCTATGAGAGTGAAATGATGATACCATGCCAACTTTCAACCTTTTCAGAGTTCATTTGTAGTGCTTTTTAATTTCAGGGTCATTTAGCTAAAAAAATCAATAAATGCATCAAAAATAACAAATGTTGTCAGAAAGGGTTGGAAATTGATGAGAAGTTAATCACACATAAGTACCCTAATTGTTACAAAGTTTCCCTCCGGTTTGTCTGAAGTTGGACTTTCCAGATATATAAGTCCGGAAACTCACTTGTAACGCCCCGAGACCGACGCTCCAGAAGACTTCCAGCTATTCCGAGTTTTTCGCCGTGTGATGTATTTGTTTGTTGCATTCTTCTTAACTTCTTTTGCATTGCATCATGTCATCATGCCATCATATCATTAATTTTAAACCTCAACTAAATAAATTGCATAGATCTTTTGATCTATTTAAATCGAGGGAATTCACATGGTGACTTCTCTTTATAACATATCCTCCCAATATTAGGGAGCTATTATAAAATATTCCATTGATGTGGAATTACCTTTGACACACTTGCAAAATATCCCATGTCGTTGTTATCTCAATTCTTGGTCTCCAACCTTGCCCATAATTTCTTTCATCATTTTCCGGAGCTCCACCAAAAATCTCAACATTTTTGGACACTTCTAAATCCTAGTCCATGTTCAAACCATTTGAACTAAATTCAAATGACTTTGAATTTAATTCTTGCAATCTTGCCCACACCATTTTTCTTGGAACAAGCGCATTTTTGCGTCCGGGAAAATTATCCCCATGTCCAAATTCTTGTCCACTCATTTATTTTCTCTCCCTTTCTTTCTTTGCTTTTCTGTTTTTTTGGAAGAGATATGAAAAGGAGAGAGGGAGAAGAGAGCCCGGCAGCCTAGACCAGACCGGCCCATTTGCCCCTGGAGGCCCAGCCGCGCCCTCTTAACCCTAGCCTCCTGTCGATCCCCTCGCTCTCTCCCTCGATGCCCCATCCAGCGCCGCCAGGAACCGTCGCTCGCTAGCCTTCTCCCTCCGCTCGATCTCCTCACCCTCTCGATCCCCTCGCGCCTCCACGCTGTCTTTCGCGCCTCCTCGCCAAATCCCTGTTGCCCGAGCTCCCGACGAGAGAAGCTCCTCGAGCTCCCGCAAGCCCGCGGCCTCCGCTGCCCAGCAGGCCAACTGCATTGCGCCGGCCTCTCCTTCCTTGCGCCGCACCACTAGACCTCCGCCGGACCTCTCCTGCACCTCCGCCGTTCGCCTCCTGCAGCCCGAGCGCCACCGCCAGAGTTGCTCAAGAAGCTGTGCCCCCGCCTCTGGGCACGACTCTGGCGAGATCCGGGCAGCCCTGCGCCAGGTCCGCATCATGCACCGCTGGCAGCCATCCCCGTCGACAAGCCCCGCTTCTCCCACCTCGCCGCTCGTCCCAGCTGCGTTGTCTACGCCCTCTGCTTCGACCCCGCCACACTGCGCCCCCAGCTCCCCGTCACTCCCTCCTCATCGTCCCTGCCGTCTTCAGTGCCGCGCTGGCGAGCGCCATCACCAGGAGCTGAGCTCCATCCAGCTCGGCGCCACTACAAGTTCAAGGGCGCATCTATTCGCCTAGGGTGTTCGTCCTCTGCTCGGAGCTCCATCCATGGCGGCCTCTGTTTGTTGACCACCGAGACCTGAGGCCCTTTTGTGTTGCTTCGCTTTGGATGCGCCAAGATCCTCTCCGACAAACGCACGACTACATGGTGACACGTCAAGTACCTCTGCTGCTGTCTCCAAAATCGCCAAGTACCACAACACCCACATTCGCCGGCAGAATGCGTACCACTATGCCGAAGACCTCAGACACACCAAGTTCCACTACGATTGCCGTGTACATCTACCGTCGCCCGAAGACCCGTGTACCACGAGCGCCAAGTTCGACTACCGCACGCTTACGCCAAGTTCATCTACGGAACGTGTACAACTACTTCCACTACCGTCGCCGTGAACAACTACTTCCACTACATCACGAGAACGTCTACTTCCCTCTACGAACTTGTTCCACCCCGAATATGCACGCTTCAAAGGTATAACCCCGAGACAATTGCCCGTGAACGAATGCTTGTGTGTTGTATGAGATGCTCGTGTTTGCACCGTGTCCGAGAGAGGTCTTTGCACGTTCCTCGTTTGCCATGCCGCCGTCCCGTTGGGAACCCGGAATCCGGGAGCACCCCACCATCCTTGCATGACACGCTCACGCCCACTTCCTTTTGCACCGGTATCTCCATGAGCTACCGGAACCGATATGTTGCCGTGGCATCATTTTCGGATTCATTGCCGTGGCACCTGTTTCGTTCCGCCATGGTGATCAAATGCTCCTTATCATCTTCATGCCAACATTTTCATAAAAATTGCATAAACTTGCATATGTCATCCGCATCATGATAACAACATTTAAAATGTTTAAAATTGTGTTTGCATTTAATTGCTAAATATCATATGGGGATTTTCCGGAATTGTTGTTTGTTGTTTCCGGCCTCACTTAAACTTGTCTAAATAGTTAGTTTATTTATGCTTCACCTCTTGCCATGTTAACCAACATTTAATATTGTTGAGTAGTTTAAACGAGAGAGAACTAAATATTTGAATGTGGTGTTTCATCAATATGCAACTGGTTGCATATTGAGCTCCACTTAACTTGTAGTGTTGTTTGTGCATATTGCCATGCCATGCCTCTTTAAACCGGACAAGCATCATACTTGATTGTGCATCATGACATGTTTATGCTTGTGTGTTTACCATGTTATTTGCTTCTTTCCAGTTTTTGCTTCTCTCGTTAGCTTCGGTTTCGTTCCGGAGTTGTGAGGATTCGTTCGACTACGTCTGTTTGTCTTCTTCATGGACTCGTTCTTCTTCCTTGCGGGATCTTAGGCAAGATGACCATTACCCTCGATATCACTTCTATCTTTGCTTGCTAGTCGCTCCGTTCTATCAATATGCTGTGCTACCTATCACTTGTTTACCATGCCTCCCATATTGTCATGTCAGCCTCTAACTTTTTCACCCTTCCTAGCAAACCATTGCTTGGCTATGTTACCGCTTTGCTCAGCCCCTCTTATAGCATCGTTAGTTGCAGGTGAAGTTGAAGATTGCTCCATGATGGACAGGATTATGTTGGGATATCACAATATCTCTTATTTAATTAATGCACCTATATACTTGGTAAAGGGTGGAAGACTCGGCCTTATGCCTGGTGTTTTGTTCCACTCTTCCCGCCCTAGTTTTTCCTCATACCGGTGTTATGTTCCTTGATTTTGTGTTCCTTACGCGGTTGGGTGATTTATGGGACCCCCTTGACAGTTCGCTTTGAATAAAACTCCTCCAGCAAGGCCCAAAATTGGTTTTAACATTTGCCACCTAAGCCTTTTTCCCTTGGGTTCTGCAGACTCAAGGGTCA
>NC_057810.1:171566963-171597224 GCF_018294505.1 Triticum aestivum | reverse complement strand
CTAGTGCTCCTCCGAGTGTTGGTCCAAACTAGAGCACCGTGCGGGACCATTCCTTGGTAACTTGAATTACGTTGGTACCTGTACGCTTAGCTTATCCGGTGTGCCCTGAGAACGAGATATGTGCAGCTCCTATCGGGATTTGTCGGCACAGCGGGTGGTCTTGCTGGTCTTGTTTTACCATTGTTGAAATGTCTTGTAAACCAGGATTCCTAGTTTGATCGGGTCTTCCTGGGAGAAGGAATATCCTTCGTTGACCGTGAGAGCTTGTGATGGGCTAAGTTGGGACACCCCTGTAGGGTATTATCTTTCGAAAGCCGTGCCCGCGGTTATGCGGCAGATGGGAATTTGTTAATGTCCGGTTGTAGATAACTTGACACCAGATCCGAATTAAAACGCATCAACCGCGTGTGTAGCCGTGATGGTCTCTTTTCGGCGGAGTCCGAGAAGTGAACACGGTTTTGGGTTATGTTTGACGTAAGTAGGAGTTCAGGATCACTTCTTGATCAATGCTAGCTTCATGACCGTTTCGTTTGCTCTCTTCTTGCTCTTATTTGCGTATGTTAGCCACCATATCCTGCTTAGTCGCTGTTGCAACCTCAACACCCTACCCCTTCCTTTCCTATAAGCTTAAATAGTCTTGATCTCGCGGGTTTTGAGATTGCTGAGTCCTCGTGACTCACCAGATACTATCACAACAGTTGCAGGTGCCGATGATACCAGTGCAGGTGATGCAACCGATCTCAGATGGGAGCTGAACGAAGATCTTGGTTGTTACTATGTTTTGTTTCTTGATGATCAGTAGTGGAGCCCAGTTGGGACGATCGGGGATCTAGCAGTTGGGTTATCTTCTTTTCTTTTGGCTTCGTCCGTAGTTGGACTATGTGTGTACCCTGAATGATGTATGATTTATTTAAGTACTTGTGTGAAGTGGCGATTGTAAGCCAACACTTTATCCCATTCTTGTTCATTACATGGGATTGTGTGAAGATGACCCTTCTTGAGACAAAACCACCATGCGGTTATGCCTCTAAGTCGTGCTTCGACACGTGGGAGATATAGCCGCATCGTGGGTGTTACAAGTTGGTAATCAGAGCCATCCCCGACTTAGGATCCCCCTGCTTGATTATTTGCTGGCGTTATTGAGTCTAGAAAAAAATGTTTTGAGTCTTAGGATTATATATATCGGAGAGTAGGATTCTTTTTACTCCCCAGTCCCTTTGTCGCTCTGGTGAGGTCCCCTGACGTAGATGTTTTGTCTTTCCTCGCCTCAAATTTCACTAAAAAAAATTTAGTATCATGCGGGTATCTTGGAGTCGTTCCGATGGTTTTGTGATGAGAACATTGTTCTTGGTGCCTCCTGTCTTTTATGTGGCAGTGACCCGGGGAGTTGAGCTCCAAGGTGTTGTCGTCATAATTTTATCGTTGCAGTTCTGGAATACCTGAGTTTTGCCGATATCGAAAATCTCTTTTATGCAGTTGTTGGTGAGATAACCTCGATGCCACCCAGTACTGGGGCGGGAGTTCGGGAGTATTGCCATAGCTCGTATAACGGATGCTTTTCGAAGGTTGAGGTAGACGATTTCCAAAGGTTTCTTGGTTATGTGTTGACGGATGGATACAGCTTGGATGTAGGTATTGTTAGTTTTGGGTGAGATATATATTGCTTCCCCTGTATCCCCAACACCAGATTGCATAACCAGAAAGTTTAGGGAGTTTTATAGGTGGGAATTCAAGTAGCTCTAGTTTTTTTTCTTTCCGACAGATGCATGATATGAGATTGGGGTTCGACGTCTAGTGGTCCGCCTATCCACGGTCGTTTTTACAGTGGTCTCGTTGTGTCTTAAAGAGCCCATGGCTATGCTGGTTTGGGGACACTTCGTATGTCATGTGCACTACCTTGTACATGATGGTGCTGTACAATCGAGCCCGTGTGGGCCCCACCACGAAAACTTCGGATGAAATCTCTATCATATGTTTGTTTCTGGCTTATTCTGCAAGCCAAATCCTTGTTTTGTTTTATTTGTGGTATTCGAGTTGCTTCAAAGTCAAATGTTGAATCCATACCTTTCCTAAACGTTATTCTCATATTGCTATGGGAATACTAATCCTTCTTATTTAGCAAGATCGTCATCCCAATTCTATTCCCAACCGGTGCACTTCTCTTCGAGATGATCCCATCATTCTCCCCATCCGCAAGATCAATTCTAAGTTTTCTCAACGGTGTTCATTCCACCTGCGCCAAGTTGCCTTTGTTTTTCCCACCCTCCCACCCTTTTCTGCAAGGACTCATATATTTTAATCAAGTATCCATTTATTCATGTGAAGTCTCTTCACTCTATTCAATCAATGTTCTTATCTGGTGATTCTTAGGAAGATACTAGCGGAGCTTCAAGTTCATCATTCTTCATTCTCGTATTCTTCTCCGGTGGATTAATTTCAAGCTTTCAGTGTTGATCATATTCTTTTCCTCGTGTCAAATGCTTTTTCATGCCGGTGCATCTCATAATCGTTCACCTCTCTCTCTTCATATCCGAAGTGCCGAGGATATCTTGGAAGATTTGTGTTTCCATTCTTAATCCGTTCAAGTTATTTTGAGGTTGTTATCTCATTCAAGCCATTTAATTCAACCGGTGCAATCCCCCCTTTCAATCAATCGTTCAATGGTGTATCTTTTAGTGGGCCCTAACCCACAGGTCTTTTTCCAGAATCTTACCTGACTCTTCTAATTTTCCCGGAGCTATTCCCAAATTCATTTTGAAGTTTGATGTAAGAATGAATTATCATCAGTCATATGTCCTTCTCCAAGATCTTTCAAATTCCTTTCATTGTTGGTTCAACCTTTCTAATTTTCATCCCGGAGTATCTCAACAATTAATGGTGGTGTTTCTCGTTGTCATTCTCGAACTTTGAAGACCGAAGAAGAGTTCCTCTTAAATCCTTACCCGTTCTTCCAGAGATTCATGGTTCTAGCTTTATACCACCATCTCATAATTGTTTTCGATTGTGAGAATTCTTTTCAACCATCCGACGCATTTCAGGAGTTTCTTCCTTTCTTGATAATCATTTCTGAATATTACTCATTCTCAACTTTCAACTCTTGTTCTCCAAATCTAACCGGTGCATCATTCAAGTATTCTCTAATCAGTCCATGATCTCTTCGTTCTCATGTATCTAAATCCCCTCAAGTATCTTCATTCGTTTTTCAATTCTTCCCGGTGAATTGTTCCTTTGCTAGTTTCATTTTCAATTCTTTCGGTGGTTCGTTCAAGATTTCACTTCCTTCGTTATCATATCAATTCATTCATTCTTTCCGAATCCTACCGGTGGTTTGTTCAAGTTTTTCCCAAGTTTGCGCTATATCTCTCTTAATCCTTTCTACGAGAATAAGTAGTATGCCAAATCCGTTGCTTGTCATCAATTTAAATTGGTGAAGGATAGGCATAACGTAATTCTTATTATTGTTTCATCCAAGTGATCTAGTTTCTTCTTTCCAGAGTTGTTCATCATGTCACATTTCTCGGTTCGAGATGCTTCATCTTTTCTTTTACCGGAGTCCCAAGTTTTCCGCATTATCTCGTCGCGAAGCCCCATCTAAATCATTTCAAGGCTTCAATCTTATTCTTTTCATCCTTTTGTTACCGGAGTTCTTCATGGAGGCTCTACATGGTGGTTCGTCAAGGATTCCTTTCATTCTTCAAGTGTTCTTCAAGATTGTTCTTGGAGAAGCTCAAATATTATTCTTCTTGCATTCCAAAGTGCAATTATCCTACCTTATCTTTTGAGATGGTGTTATATCATTCTTGACAATTTCCATTCTTGTTTCGCGATTCACATGTTGTCAAGAACGAGGTATTTTAAATCCATCAATCTCTTTGTTGGAGTTATCTTGGTATAGATTTCACCTAAATCCTTCCCTAAGGAATGTTATACTGTGGTGCATATCAATAATCCAAGTTTTCTCCTATTCTCTCGGCAAAAGTAGTTTTCATCTCTTCGTTGATCTCAAGCAAGCAATTGTTGCCGTTAGTGGCCGGTTGTCACCTCATAGTTTTGAGATGTTTTCCATAAGCCCACTACAAGCTTATTTGTTTCGTTGTTGGTTTTCCAACAACTCCGTTCTAACCTTCTTGGAAGGGTGCTTTCCAAGATCATTTGTGGCAGAAGTTGGCATTTTCTTCTCCATTCGGTTATTCCAATGATCTATCTTCTATTCTTTCTTCCAGAGGCTTTGTGATGTTGCTCTCTTCACTCCTCTTCTCGTATTGAGGATCGTGTTCTTTTTGTGCTTATCCATTTAACCCGAGTGTCATGTTTTTTTTCAAGTTCTTTTCATCTTATCTAGTTTTGCCTCTCTTTTCAACCGGATTGCTGTCTGAAATCCTTCTTACCCCTTGTGCCATTCTTTTAATAGTTCCGGAGGCAGTATGTTTGTTGATTTCATCAAGTATCATCCCATCTTCTCAAGTTCATGTCCAATTCCTTCCATTTACAGTCGGAGAGCTGCCAAAATTATATCATTCTCATTCATTCTTATCTCATTTCAACCAGAGTGGTTTCAATTCCTTCTTGCCCATTGTACTCGTCATTCATAGCTTTGCAACCTCCAAGGTTCAAATGGTGGTCCTTGTTTCTATTTTCTACCGCAGTGCTCTCAATTGTGTTCAACTCTGTTGTGTTCTTTCTTTCAACTTTTCAACCTCTCAAGGTTATTTGGTTTCACTCATTGGTCGAAGAAGCAACTTAGTTTTACCTCTTCTCTTCCTCTTCCTCTTCCCTCCGGTGCCATCCTAGATCTCGGGACGAGATCCTCTTGTAGTGGTGGAGTGTTGTAACGCCCCGAGACCGACGCTCCAGAAGACTTCCAGCTATTCCGAGTTTTTCGCCATGCGATGTATTTGTTTGTTGCATTCTTCTTAGCTTCTTTTGCATTGCATCATGTCATCATGCCATCGTATCATTAATTTTAAACCTCAACTAAATAAATTGCATAGATCTTTTGATCTATTTAAATCGAGGAATTCACATGGTGACTTCTCTTTATAACATATCCTCCCAATATTAGGGAGCTATTATAAAATATTCCATTGATGTGGAATTACCTTTGACACACTTGCAAAATATCCCATGCCGTTGTTATCTCAATTCTTGGTCTCCAGCCTTGCCCATAATTTCTTTCATCATTTTCCGGAGCTCCACCAAAAATCTCAACATTTTTGGACACTTCTAAATCCTAGTCCTTGTTCAAACCATTTGAATTAAATTCAAATGACTTTGAATTTAATTCTTGCAATCTTGCCCACACCATTTTTCTTGGAACAAGCACATTTTTGCGAGTCCGGGAAAATTATCCCCATGTCCAAATTCTTGTCCACTCATTTATTTTCTCTCCCTTTCTTTCTTTGCTTTTCTGTTTTTTGGAAGAGATCTGGAAAAGAGAGAGGGAGAAGAGAGCCCAGCAGCCTAGACCAGACCGGCCCATTTGCCCCTGGAGGCCCAGCCGCGCCCTCTTAACCCTAGCCTCCTGTCGATCCCCTCGCACTCTCCCTCGATGCCCCATCCAGTGCCGCCAGGAACCGTCGCTCGCTAGCCTTCTCCCTCCGCTCGATCTCCTCACCCTCTCGATCCCCTCGCGCCTCCACGCTGTCTTCCGCGCCTCCTCGCCAAATCCCTGTTGCCCGAGCTCCCGAGGAGAGAAGCTCCTCAAGCTCCCGCAATCCTGCGACCTCCGCTGCCCAGCAGGCCAACCGCATCGCGCCGGCCTCTCCTTCCTTGTGCTGCACCACTAGACCTCCTCCGGACCTCTCCTGCACCTCCGCCGTTCGCCTCCTGCTGCCCGAGCGCCACCGCCAGAGTTGCTCAAGAAGCCGCGCCCCCGCCTCTGGGCACGACTCCGGCGAGATCCGGGCAGCCCTGCGCCAGGTCCACATCATGCACCACTGGCAGCCATCCCCGTCGACAAGCCCTGCTTCTCCTACCTCACCGCTCGTCCCAGCTGCGTTGTCTACGCCCTTTGCTTCAACCCCGCCACACTGCGCCCCCAGCCCCCCGTCGCTCCCTCCTCATCGTCCCTGCCGTCTTCGGTGCCACGCTGGCGAGCGCCATCACCAGGAGCTGAGCTCCATCCAGCTCGGCGCCACTATAAGTTCAAGGGCGCAATGTTCGCCTAGGGTGTTCGTCCTCTGCTCGCAGCTCCATCCATGGCGGCCTCTGTTTGTTGACCATCGAGACCTGAGGCCCTTTTGTGTTGCTTTGCTTTGGATGCGCCAAGATCCTCTCCGATAAACGCATGACTACAAGGTGACACGTCAAGTACCTCTGCTGCCGTCTCCGAAATCGCCAAGTACCACGACACCCATGTTCGCCTGCAAAATGCGTACCACTACGCCGAATACCTTGGACACACCAAGTTCCACTATGATTGCCGTGTACATCTACCGTCGCCCGAAGACCCGTGTACCACGAGCGCCAAGTTCGACTACCGCATGGTTATGCCAAGTTCATCTACGGAACGTGTACAACTACTTCCACTACCGTCGTCGTGAAAAACTACTTCCACTACATCGCGAGAATGTCTACTTCCCTCTACGAACTTGATCCACCCCAAATATGCATGCTTCGAAGGTATAACCCCGAGACGACTGCCCGTGAATGAATGATTGTGTGTTGTATGAGATGCTCGTGTTTGCACCGTGTCCGAGAGAGGTGTTTGCATGTTCCTCGTTTGCCATGCCGCCGTCCCGTGGGAACCCAGAATCCGGGAGCACCCCACCATCCTTGCATGACACGCTCAGGCCCACTTCCTTTTCCACCAGTATCTCTGTGAGCTACCGGAACCGATATGTTGCCGTGGCATCATTTTCGGATTCATTGCCGTGGCACCCGTTTCATTCCGCCATGGTGATCAAATGCTCCTTATCATCTTCATGCCAACATTTTCATAAAAATTGCATAAACTTGCATATGTCATCCGCATCATGATAACAACATTTAAAATGTTTAAAATGTTGTTTGCATTTAATTGCTAAATGTCATATGGGGATTTTCCGGAATTGTTGTTTGTTGTTTCCGGCCTCACTTAAACTTGTCTAAATAGTTAGTTTATTTATGCTTCACCTCTTGCCATGTTAACCAACATTTAATATTGTTGAGTAGTTTAAACGAGAGAGAACTAAATATTTGAATGTGGTGTTTCGTCAATATGCAACTCGTTGCATATTGAGCTCCACTTAACTTGTAGTGTTGTTTGTGCATATTTCCATGCCATGCCTCTTTAAACCGGACATGCATCATACTTGATTGTGCATCATGACATGTTTTTGCTTGTGTGTTTACCATGTTGTTTGCTTCTTTCCGGTTTGCTTCTCTCGTTAGCTTCCGTTTTGTTCCGGAGTTGTGAGGATTCGTTCGACTACGTCCGTTTGTCTTCTTCATGGACTCGTTCTTCTTCCTTGCGGGATCTCAGGCAAGATGACCATTACCCTCGATATCACTTCTATTTTTGCTTGTTAGTCGCTCCGTTCTATCGATATGATGTGCTACCTATCACTTGTTTACCATGCCTCCCATATTGTCATGTCAGCCTCTAACTTTTTCACCCTTCCTAGCAGACCATTGCTTGGCTATGTTACCGCTTTGCTCAGCCCCTCTTATAGCGTTGTTAGTTGCAGGTGAAGTTGAAGATTGCTCCATGATGGACAGGATTATGTTGGGATATCACAATATCACTTATTTAATTAATGCACCTATATACTTGGTAAAGGGTGGAAGACTCGGCCTTATGCCTGGTGTTTTGTTCCACTCTTGCCGCCCTAGTTTTCCGTCATACCGGTGTTATGTTCCTTGATTTTGCATTCCTTACGCGGTTGGGTAATTTATGGGACCCCCTTGACAGTTTGCTTTGAATAAAACTCCTCCAGCAAGGCCCAACATTGGTTTTAACATTTGCCACCTAAGCCTTTTTCCCTTGGGTTCTGCAGACTCAAGGGTCATCTTTATTTTACCCCCCCCCCTGGGCCAGTGCTCCTCCGAGTGTTGGTCCAATCTAGAGCACCGTGCGGGACCATTCCTTGGCAACTTGGATTACGTCGGTACATGTACGCTTAGCTTATCCGGTGTGCCCTGAGAACGAGATATGTGCAGCTCCTATCGGGATTGTTGGCACAGCGGGTGGTCTTGCTGGTCTTGTTTTACCATGTCGAAATGTCTTGTAAACCGGGATTCCGAGTTTGATCGGGTCTTCCTGGGAGAAGGAATATCCTTCGTTGACCGTGAGAGCTTGTGATGGGCTAAGTTGGGACACCCCTGCAGGGTATTATCTTTCGAAAGCCGTGCCCGCGGTTATGCGGCAGATGGGAATTTGTTAATGTCCGGTTGTAGATAACTTGACACCAGATCCGAATTAAAATGCATCAACCGCATGTGTAGCCGTGATGGTCTCTTTTCGGCGGAGTCCGGGAAGTGAACACGGTTTTGGGTTTTGTTTGATGTAAGTAGGAGTTCAGGATCACTTCTTGATCATTGCTATCTTCACGACCGTTCCGTTTGCTCTCTTCTCGCTCTTATTTGCGTATGTTGGCCACCATATCCTGCTTAGTCGCTGCTGCAACCTCACCATCCTACCCCTTCCTTTCCTATAAGCTTAAATAGTCTTGATCTCGCGGGTTTTGAGATTGCTGAGTCCTCGTGACTCACCAGATACTATCACAACAGTTGCAGGTGCCGATGATACCAGTGCAGGTGATGCAACCGATCTCAGATGGGAGCTGAACGAAGATCTTGGTCGTTACTATGTTTTGTTTCTTGATGATCAGTAGTGGAGCCCAGTTGGGACGATCGGGGATCTAGCAGTTGGGTTATCTTCTTTTCTTTTGGCTTCATCCGTAGTCGGACTATGTGTGTACCCTGAATGATGTATGATTTATTTAAGTACTTGTGTGAAGTGGCGATTGTAAGCCAACACTTTATCCCATTCTTGTTCATTACATGGGATTTTCGAAGATGACCCTTCTTGTGACAAAACCACCATGCGGTTATGCCTCTAAGCCGTGCTTCGACACGTGGGAGATATAGCCGCATCGTGGGTGTTACATCACTAGAGAAGAAAGTGATGACAGTGGGGACGGTCACATCCCAGAGTGGGATCTTTGGGTGTAAAACTTTTTCTTCGTGTGTGTCCCTTTGCACCGTAACCATGGACAATATTCATCATTTAACTAGATGCTCGGGGTCAATATTCACTCTGAAGGGAGTAATTTCAGGAAACTTTTCATAATCTTCTAATATGTCTGTCTTGTCCTCCACTCCCACAATGTTGCTTTTCCCTGAAAGAACTATGTGGAGCTTAGCTCACCGTATGATGTATTTTCTTCCTTATATTTTCTTTTTCTCGGCTTGGTAGACATGTCCTTCACATATAAAACCTGCGCCACATCATTGGCTCGGACGAATGGTTTGTCTGCGTACGCAAGATTGTTGAGATCCACTTTTGTCATTCCATACTACAGGTCTTTCTTTACCCCGCCTCCTGTCAGATTGACCCATTTGCATTGAAACAAAGGGACCTTCAAATCATGTCCATAGTCAAGTTCCCATATCTCCTCTATGTAACCATAATATGTGTCCTTTGGCCTATTGGTGTTTGCTGCATCAAAGCGGACACCACTGTTTGTTAGGGTACCCAGTAATTTCAAAAAAATTCCTACGCACATGCAAGATCATGGTGATGCATAGCAACGAGTGGGGAGAGTGAGTCCACGTACCCTCGTAGACCGAAAGCGGAAGCGTTAGCACAATGCGGTTGATGTAGTCCTACGTCTTCATGATCCGACCGATCCAAGTACCGAACGTACGACACCTCCTAGTTCAGCACACGTTCAGCTCGATGACGTCCCGCGAACTCTGATCCAGCAGAGCTTCACAGGAGTGTTTCGTCAGCACGACAGCGTAATGACGGTGATGATGTTGCTACCAACGCAGGGCTTTGCCTAAGCACTGCTATGATATGACCGAGGTGGAATATGGTGGAGGGGGGCACCGCACACGACTGGGAGAGATCAACAGATCAACTTGTGTGTCTATGGGGTGCCTCCCCTCCCCGTATATAAAGGAATGGAGGAGGCGAGGGGTCGTCCTTCTCTATGGCGCGCCCATGGGAGTCCTACTCCCGTCGGGAGTAGGATTCCCCCCTTCCATGTAGTAGGAGTAGGAGTCAAGGAAAGAGAAGAGAGAAGAGAAGGAAGGAGGGGGCGCCACCGCACCCCTAGTCCAATTCGGACTAGGCCTTGGGGGGCACGCGGCCTACCTCTCTCTCTCCCTTAAAGCCCAATAAGGCCCATATACTCCCCGACGAATTCCCGTAACTCTCCCGTACTCCGATAAATACCCGAATCACTCGGAACATTTCCGATGTCCGAATATAGTCATCCAATATATCGATCTTTATGTCTCAACCATTTTGAGACTCCTCGTCATGTCCCCGATCTCATCCGGGACTCCGAACTATCTTCAGTACATCAAAATTCCAAACACATAACTCATAATATAAATTGTCACCGAACGTTAAGCGTGCGGACCCTACGGGTTCGAGAACTATGTAGACATGACCGAGACACGTCTCCGGTCAATAACCAATAGCGGAACCTGGATGCTCATATTGGCTCCCACATATTCTATGAAGATCTTTATCGATCAAACCGCATAACAACATACGTTGTTCCCTTTGTCATCGGTATGTTACTTGCCTGAGTTTCGATCGTCGGTATCTCAATACCTAGCTCAATCTCGTTACTGGCAAGTCTCTTTACTCGTTCTGCAATACATCATCCCACAACTAACTCATTAGTCACATTGCTTGCAAGGCTTATAGTGATGTGCATTACCGAGAGGGCCCAGAGATACCTCTCCGACAATCGGAGTGACAAACCCTAATCTCGAAATACGCCAACTCAACAAGTACCTTTAGAGACACCTGTAGAGCACCTTTATAATCACCCAGTTACGTTCTGATGTTTGGTAGCACACAAAGTTTTCCTCCGGTAAACGGGAGTTGCATAATCTCATAGTCATAGGAGCATGTATAAGTCATGAAGAAAGCAATAGCAACATACTAAACGACCAAGTGCTAAGCTAACGGAATGGATCAAGTCAATCACATCATTCTCCTATGATGTGATCCCGTTAATCAAATGATAACTCATGTCTATGGCTAGGAAAATTAACCATCTTTGATTCAATGAGCTAGTCAAGTAGAGACATACTAGTGACATTATGTTTGTCTATGTATTCACACATGTACTAAGTTTTTGGTTAATACAATTATAGCATGAATAATAAACATTTATCATGAATCATGATATAAGGAAATATAAATAACAACGTTATTATTGCCTCTAGGGCATATTTTCTTCAGTCTCCCACTTGTACTAGAGTCAATAATCTAGTTCACATCCTCATGTGATTTAACACCAATATTCACATCTGTATGTGATTAACACCCATAGTTCACATCATCATGTGACCAACACTCAAAGGGTTTACTAGAGTCAATAATCTAGTTCACATCGCTATGTGATTAACACCCAAAAAGTACTAAGGTATGATCATGTTTTGCTCGTGAGAGAAGTTTAGTCAACGGGTCTGTCACATTCAGAGCCGTATGTATTTTGCAAATATTCTATGTCTACAATGCTCTGCATGGAGCTACTCTATCTAATTGCTCCCACTTTCAATATGTATCTAGATTTAGACTTAGAGTCATCTGGATCAGTGTAAAAACTTGCATCGATGTAACTCTTTACGACGAGCTCTTTTATCACCTCCATATCCGAGAAACATTTCCTTAGTCTTCACTAAGGATAATTTTGACCGTTGTCCAGTGATCTACTCTTAGATCACTATTGTACCCCCCTTCCAAACTCATGGCAAGGAACACAATAGGTCTGGTACACATGACTGAGGCATAGGGAATGATTTTTCATTCTCTTTCTATTTTCTGCCATGGTCGGGTTTTGAGTCTCACTCAACTTCACACCTTGCAACACAGGCAAGAACTCCTTTGACTATTCCATTTCGAACTATTTCAAAATCTTATCAAGGTATGTACTCATTGAAAAATCTTATCAAGCATCTTGATCTATCTTTATAGATCTTGATGCTCAATGTGTAAGCAGCTTCACTGAGGTCTTTCTTTGAAAAACTTCTTTCAAACACTCCTTTATGCTTTCCAGAAAATTCTACATTATCTCTGATCAACAATATGTCATTCACATATACTTATCAAAAAGGTTGTAGTGCTCCCACTCACTTTCCTGTAAATACAGGCTTCACCGCAAGTCTGTATAAAACTATATGCTTTGACCAACTCATCAAAGCGTATATTCTAACTCCGAGATGCTTTCACCAGTCCATAGATGGATCACTGGAGCTTTCACACTTTGTTAGCACCTTTAGGATTGAAAAAACCTTCTGGTTGCATCATATACAACTCTTCTTTAATGAATCTGTTAAGGAATGCAGTTTTGACCTCCATTTGCCAGATTTCATAAAATGTGGCAATTGCTAACATGATTCGAAAAGACTAAAGCATCGATATGAGTGAGACAACCTGATCGTATTCAACACCTTGAACTTGTCGAAAAACTTTTGCGACAAGTCAAGCTTTGTAGATAGTAATACTACTATTGGCGTCTGTCTTCCTCTTGAAGATCCATTTATTTTCTATGGCTTGCCGATCATCGGGTAAGTCCACCAAAGTCCACAGTTTGTTCTCATACATGGATCCCATCTTAGATTTCATGGCCTTCAAGCCATTTCGCCGAATCTGGGCTCATCATTGCTTCCTCATAGTTCGTAGGTTCGCCATGGTCAAGTAACATGACCTCCAGAATAGGATTACCATACCACTCTCGTGCGGATCTTACTCTGGTTGACCTACGAGGTTCGGTAGTAACTGGATCTGAAGTTTCTTGATCAATATCATTGGCTTCCTCACTAATTGGTGTAGGCGTCACAGGAACCGGTTTCTGTGATGAACTACTTTCCAATTAGGGAGCAGGTACAGTTACCTCATCAAGTTCTACTTTCCTCCCACTCACTTCTTTCAAGAGAAACTCCTTCTCTAGAAAGGATCCATTTTAGCAACGAATATCTTGCCTTCGGATCTGTGATAGAAGGTGTACCCAACAGTTTCCTTTGGGTATTCTATGAAGACGCACTTCTCCAATTTGGGTTCGAGCTTATCAGGTTGAAACTTTTTCACATAAGCATCGCAGCCCCAAACTTTAAGAAACAAAAACTTTGGTTGCTTGCCAAACCATAGTTCATAAGGCGTCGTCTCAACAGATTTTGATGGTGCCCAATTTAAAGTGAATGCAGCTGCCTCTAATGCATAACCCCAAAACGATAGTGGTAAATCGGTAAGATACATCATAGATCGCACCATATCCAATAAAGTGCGGTTGCGGCGTTCAGACACACCATTACGCTGTGGTGTTCAATGTGGCGTGAGCTGTGAAACTATTCCACATTGTTTTTAAATGAAGGCCAAACTCGTAACTCAAATATTCTCCTCTATGATCAGATTGTAGAAACTTTATTTTCTTGTTACGATGATACTTCACTCTGAAATTCTTTGAACTTTTCAAATGTTTCAGACTTGTGCTTCATTAAGTAGATATACTCATATCTGCTCAAATCATCTGTGAATGTCAGAACATAACGATACCCTCCACGAGCATCAACACTCATTGGACCGCATACATCGGTATGTATTATTTCCAACAAGTCAGTAGCTCATTCCTTTGTTCCGGAGAACAGAGTTTTAGTCATTTTGCCCAAAGGCACGGTTCGCAAGCATAAAATGATTCATAACCAAGTGATTCCAAAAAACCATCTTTATGGAGTTTCTTCATGTGCTTTACACAGATATGACCCAAACGGTAGTGCCACAAATAAGTTGCACTATCATTATCAACTTTGCATCTTTTGGCATTAATATTATGAATATGTGTATCACTACGATCGACATCCAACAAACTATTTTCTTTGGGTGTATGACCATCAAAGTTTTATTCATGTAAACAAAACAACAATTATTCTCTGACTTTAAATGAATAATCGCATTGCAATAAACATGATCAAATCATATTCATGCTCAACGCAAACTCCAAATAACATTTATTTAGGTTTAGCACTAATCCCGAAATTATAGGGAGTGTGCAATGATGATCATATCAATCTTGGAACCACTTCCAACACACATCGTCACTTCACCCTCCACTACTCTCTATTCATTCTGTAACTCATATTTCGAGTTACTAATTTTTAGCAACCGAACAAGTATCAAATACCCAGGGGCTACTATAAACACTAGTAAGGTACACATCAATAACCTGTATATCCAATATACCCTCGTTCACTTTGCCATCCTTCTTATCCACCAAATATTCAGGGCATTTCCGCTTCCAGTGACCATTTCCTTTGCAGTACAAGCACTCAGTTTCAGGCTTTAGTCTAGCTTTGGGCTTCTTCACGGAAGTGACAACGTGATTGCCATTCTACATGAAGTTCCCTTTCTTTTCCTTTGCCATTTTCTTGAAACTAGTGGTCTTGTTAATCATCAACACTTGATGCTCTTTCTTGATTTCTACCTTCATCTATTTCATCATGAAAAGCTCCGGAATCGTTTTTGTCATCCCTTGCATACTATAGTTCATCACGAAGTTCTACTAACTTGGTGATGGTGACTACAGAACTCTGTCAATCACTATCTTATCTGGAAGATTAACTCCCACTTGATTCAAGCGATTGTAGTACCCAGACAATCTGAGCACATGCTCACTGCTTGAGCTATTCTCCTCCATCTTTTAGCTATAGAACTTGTTGGAGACTTCATATGTCTCAACTCGGGTATTTGCTTGAAATATTAACTTCAACTCCTAGAACATCTCATATGGTACATGACGTTCAAAACATCTTGAAGTCCCGATTCTAAGCCGTTAAGCATGGTGCACTAAACTATCAAGTATTCATCATATTGAGCTAGCCAAACGTTCATAACCTCTGCATCTGCTCCTTCAATAGGTCTGTCACCTAGCGGTGCATCAAGGACATAATTCTTTTGTGCAGCAATGAGGATAAACCTCTGATCACGGACCCAGTCCGCATCATTGCTACTATCATCTTTCAACTTAGTTTTCTCTAGGAACACATATAAAACATAGGGAAGCAAAAACGCGAGCTATTGATCTACAACATTATTTGCAAAATACTATTAGGACTAAGTTCATGATAAATTACAGTTCAATTAATCGTATTACTTAAGAACTCCCACTTAGATAGGCATCCCTCTAATCATCTAAGTGATCATGTGATCCAAATCAACTACACCATGTCCGATCATCACGTGAGATGGAGTAGTTTTCAATGGTGAACATCACTATGTTGATCATATCTACTATATGATTCACACTTGACCTTTTGGTCTTAGTGTTCCGAGGCCATATCTGCATATGATAGGATAGTCAAGTTTAACCTAAGTATTCTGCATGTGCAAAACTGTCTTACACCCGTTGTATTTGAACGTAGAGCTTATCACACTCGATCATCACGTGGTGTCTCGGCACAAAGAACTTTCGCAATGGTGCATACTCAGGGAGAACACTTATACCTTGAAATTTAGTGAGAGATCATCTTATAATTCTACCGTCAATCAAAGCAGAATAAGATGTATAAAAGATAAACATCACATGCAATCAAAATATGTGACATGATATGGCCATCATCATCTTGTGCCTTTGATCTCCATCTCCAAAGCATCGCCATGATCTCCATCGTCACCGGCATGACACCATGATCTCCATCATCTTGATCTATATCAATGTGTCATCACATGGTCGTCTCGCCAACTATTGCTCTTGCAACTATTGCTATCGCATAGCGATAAAGTAAAGCAATTATTTGGCGCTTGCATCTTATGAAATAAAGAGACAACCATAAGGCTTCTGCCAGTTACCTATGCATAAAAACCACAACGATATTTCGTCAAGTTAATGTTGTTTTACCCTTCTCAAGGACCGAGCGTAGCCACACTCGGTTCAACTAAAGTTGGAGAAACTGACACCCACCAGCCACCTGTGTGCAAAGCACGTCGGTAGAACTAGTCTCGTGTAAGCGTACGCGTAATGTTGGTCTGGGCTGCTTCAACAATACCGCCGAACCAAAGTATGACATGCTGGTAAGCAGTATGACTTGTATCACCCACAACTCACTTGTGTTCTACTCGTGCATATAACATCTACGCATAAACCTAGCTCTGATACCATAGGTGGGGTACGTAGTAATTTCAAAAAAATCCTAGGCACACGCAAGACTATGGTGATGCATAGCAACGAGCAGGGAGAGTGAGTCCACGCACCCTTGTAGACCGAAAGCAGAAGCGTTAGCACAACATGGTTGATGTAGTCGTACGTCTTCATGATCCGAATGATCCAAGTACCGAACGTACGACACCTCCGAGTTCAGCACATGTTCAGCTCGATGACGTCCTGTGAACTCCGATCCAGCAGAGCTTCACGGGAGAGTTTCGTCGGCACGACGGTGTGATGAAGGTGATGATGTTGCTACCGACGCAGGGCTTCGCCTACGCACAGCTACGATATGACCGACGTGGAATATGGTGGAGGGGACACCGCACACGGCTGGGAGAGATCAATAGATCACCTTGTGTGTCTATGGGGTGCCTCCCCTCCCCGTATATAAAGGAGTGGAGGAGGGGAGGAGCCGGCCCTCTCTATGGCACGCCCTGGGGAGTCCTACTCCCGCCGGGAGTAGGATTCCCCCCTTCCATGTAGTAGGAGTAGGAGTCAAGGAAAGGGAAGAGAGAAGAGAAGGAAGGAGGGGGCGCCGCCCCTCCCCCTAGTCCAATTCGGACTAGGCGGCCTTGGGGGGCCCACGGCCTGCCTCTCTCTCTCTCCCTTAAAGCCCAATAAGGCCCATATACTCCCCGGTGAATTCCCGTAACTCATAATATAAATCGTCATCGAACGTTAAGCGTGCGGATCCTACAGGTTCGAGAACTATGTAGACATGACCGAGACACATCTCAGGTCAATAACCAATAGCGGAACCTGGATGCGTATATTGGCTCCCACATATTCTACGAAGATCTTTATCGGTCAAACCGCATAACAACATATGTTGTTCCCTTTGTCATCGGTATGTTACTTGCCCGAGATTCGATCATCGGTATCTCAATACCTAGCTCAATCTCGTTACCGGCAAGTCTCTGTAATACATCATCCCGCAACTAACTCGTTAGTCACATTATAGTGATGTGCATTACCGAGAGGGCCCAGAGATACCTCTCCGACAATCGGAGTGACAAATCCTAATCTCGAAATATGCCAACTCAACAAGTACCTTCAGAGACACCTGTAGAGCACCTTTATAATCACCTATTTACGTTGTGACGTTTGGTAGCACACAAAGTGTTCCTCTGGTAAACGGGAGTTGCATAATCTCATAGTCATAGGAACATGTATAAGTCATGAAGAAAGCAATAGCAACATACTAAACGATCAAGTGCTAAGCTAACGGAATGGTCAAGTCAATCACATCATTCTCCTATGATGTTATCCCATTAATCAAATAACAACTCATGTCTATGACTAAGAAACTTAACCATCTTTGATTCAACGAGCTAGTCAGGTAGAGGCATACTAGTGACATTATGTTTGTCTATGTATTCACACATGTACTAAGTTTCCGATTTATACAATTCTAGCATGAATAATAAACATTTATCATGATATAAGGAAATATAAATAACAACTTTATTATTGCCTTTATGGCATATTTCCTTCACTATTTTTCGGTTGGTGCTCTTTTTATTTTAGGCGATTGTGTATAGTGTATTCTCATTTATCTCGTACCCTTTGAAAGTCAATATATTCAAAGATGGTAACTTGGACAGCAAGTACAACTCATCTTCGACAACATCGTCATGCATGAGACGTGTCTGCAACCAACCGGTGAAAGTCCCCGTTTGTTCATGTGTAATCCTGTCATCTGACTGCTCTGGGTGTGTGGAGCATAGAACATTCTTGTGTTCCTCGACATACGGAGCCACCAAGGAGGAATTTTGTAGAAATGTGTAGTGTGCTTGAGTGAGAGAATGCCCGTCCATACACATTATTGCTTTCAGTCCTAGCATGCCTTTTCCGCCCAATCTACCCTCATGCCGCACCAATCGGCTTAAGGCCAGGAATAAAGTCAACACAAAACTCAATGACCTCCTCATTTTCATGGTCCTTGGAGATGCTTCCTTCTGGCCTAGCACGGTTATGAACACATTTATTTAAGACTCCCATGAACCTCTCAAAGGAGAATATATTGTGTAGAAATACATGAAATACATGACCCAGAATGGCAATCTCTTCGACTAGGTGAACTAGGATGTGCGTCATGATATTGAAGAAGGATGGTGGGAACACCAACTTAAAACTGACAAAACATTGCACCAAATCATTCTCTAACCATGGTATGATTTTTGGATCGATTACCTTCTGACAGATTGCATTGAGGAATGCACATAGCTTCACAATGGCTAATCGAACATTTTCCGGTAGAAGCCCCTTCAATGCTACCGGAAGCAATGGCGTCATAATCACGTGGCAGTCATTAGACTTTAGGTTCTAGAACTTTTTCTCTGCCATACTTATTATTCCATTTATATTCGACGAGAAGCCAGACAGGACCTTCATACTGAGCAGGCATTCAAAGAAGATTTCCTTCTCTTCCTTGGTAAGAGCGTAGCTGGCACGACCCTAATGTATGACGTCTTTTCCGTGCATACGTTGCTGGTCCTCCCATGCCTCAGGTGTATCTTTTGTCTTCTCATACACGCACAAGAATCCTAGTAGGTTGACGCAAAGATTCTTCGTCATGTGCATCATGTCGATTACAGAGCAGACCTCTAGGTCTTTCCAATAGGGTAGGTCCCAAAATATAGATTTCTTCTTCCACATGGGTGCGCGTCCGTCAGTGTCATTCAGAACAGATTTTCCGTCGGGACACTTTCCAAAGATTATTTTTAAATCCTTGACCATATCAAGTACATCATCACCAGTACGGTGGCGAGGCATCTTCCGGTGATCTGCCTCACCTTTGAAATGCTTCCCTTTCTTTCTTACGGGATGCCTGATCGAAAGAAATCGATGATCTCCCAGGTACACATTCTTCTTACAATTATCCAAATATATATACTGTTGGAATCATCTAAACAATGCGTGCATGCACGGTATCTGTTGTTTGTCTGTCCTGAAAGGTTACTAAGATTAAGACAATCATTGATGGTCATAAACAACAACGCATGTAGGTCAAATTTCTCCTGATTGAGCTCATTTCACACATGTACACCTTTTCATTCCACAACTGTAAGAGTTCTTCAACTAATGGCCTTAGGCACACATCAATGTCGTTGCCGAGTTGCTTAGGGCCTTGGATGAGCACTAGCATCATAATGAACTTCCGCTTCATGCACAACCAAGGAGGAAGGTTATACATACATAGAATCACAGGCTAGGTGCTATGATTGCTGCTCTGCTCCCCAAAAGGATCAATACCATCTGCGCTTATAGCTAACCATACGTTCCTTGCGTCACCTTCAAAGTCCTCCCACTTTCTCTCGATTTTTCTCCACTGCGACCCGTCAGCGGGTACTCTTAGCTTCCCATTGTCGGTGTCAAAACTGGCGGATCTCGGGTAGGGGGTCCCGAACTGTGCGTCTAGGCGGATGGTAACAGGAGACAAGGGACACGATGTTTTTACCCAGGTTCGGGCCCTCTCGATGGAGGTAAAACCCTACTCCTGCTTGATTAATATTGATGATATGGGTAGTATAAGAGTAGATCTACCACGAGATCAGAGAGGCTAAACCCTAGAAGCTATCCTATGGTATGATTGTTGTTCGTCCTACGGACTAAAACCCTCCGGTTTATATAGGCACCGAAGAGGGTTAGGGTTACACAGAGTCGGTTACAATGGTAGGAGATCTACATATCCGTATCGCCAAGCTTGCCTTCCACGCCAAGGAAAGTCCCATCCGGACACGGGACAAAGTCTTCAATCTTGTATCTTCATAGTCCAGGAGTCCGGCCAAAGGTGATAGTTCGGCTATCCGGACACCCCCTAATCCAGGACTCCCTCAGTAGCCCCTGAACCAGGCTTCAATGACGACGAGTCTGGCGCGCATATTGTCTTCGGCATTGCAAGGCGGGTTCCTCCTCCGAATACTTCATAGAAGATTTTGAACACAAGGATAGTGTCCGGCTCTGCAAAATAAGTTCCACATACCACCGTAGAGAGAATAATATTTACACAAATTCAATCTGCTGACGTATTCCGTGGCGTGACATCACACCACGGCCAAGCCTTTATTCGAATCGTTTTACTATCCCACCTCAGCGTGTTTAGCGATGCGGTTTCCTTGGCACGCCTTGTCAAAGCAGAGATCGTGTCCCCTTATTCCGGGATTCTCATTAATACGGGCGTGGGTGACCCAACTGCGCCATTGATTACGGCGCTTGGGAGATAAGCGAGTTTTACCAGGCTGGTGGGGACGCATAGCTTTGTCCGCCCATATAAGGGGATAAGGATCCACCTTTTTACCTACGCCTTCTTCCTCCTTCCCTCATCCATTTCCGTGCACTCGAGCTCCAGCGCCCAAGTCCACACATCCCACCTCAACCTTCTCCATCCATGTCCGGAGCGGGAGGCAGGTGGATGGCCTCCTCCGTCGCGGAGGGGAACATCAAAAAGTTGAGGAAAGCCGGATACTTGCACAACGACATTGCGCACCGGCTTCCAGACGAGGGGCAACTCGTCCCCACCCCCAGGCCCCATGAGAGGGTGGTGTTACTCCCCCATTTCCTCCGAGGACTGGGCTTCCCACTCCACCCATTTATCTGGGGGCTCATGTTCTACTACGACCTGGATTTCCACGATCTAGCCCCGAACTTCATCCTCAACATCTCGGCGTTTATCATCGTGTGCGAGGCCTTCCTCCGCATCTAGCCCCACTTCAGCTTATGGCTGAAGACCTTCAATGTCAAGCCGAAGGTAGTGGGCGGCCAGCAGGCGGAGTGCGGAGGCGCCATGGTGGGCAAGATGCCCAACGTTATATGGCTCAACGGCTCCTTCATGGAAACCATCAAAGGGTGGCAATCGGGGTGGTTCTACATCACCGAGCCGCGTGACCCTGAATGGGCAGCGGCCCCCGAATTCCGATATGGCATCCCCACACGGCTCACCTCCTGGAAAGAGAAGGGCCTGTCGTGGGGTAATTCAGCAGAGCTGACTGGACTCCAAACCTGCGTCCAAAACCTGGTGGACAGGAAGGTTAAACTTGTCAACATAGTCCAGGTCATGCTCCTCTACCGGATCCTCCCATGTCAACGACGGGCTTTTAACTTGTGGGAGTTCGACCCGGCCCAGCACCAAACTTTGACCAGGCTCTTTGACACAACGCACGAGGATGCCTGGAAGGTGCTATTCAGGGGTGCCGAGGTTCCCCCTCCCATTACCGAGGACCACGGATTCTGCGCGAAGAGCCAAGCTAGCGTAGTAAGCTTGTTTTACCCTTTACGGAATACTTGTTTTTCATAGTTTGACTCTATGCGGGATTTAAGCTCCCGTTCCTTTGACAGGACTGGCAGAAGAAGACCGGACAGATCGACTGTCTGGCTCCTTTGCCTGAAGGCCCAGCGGACGCCCGATTGACGGGGCTGCTGGTTCCGGCACCTCACGTGGTGCCGGAGAAGAAGGCCAAGAAGAAGGCCACGGGAACTCGAAGGAGTTCCTGGCACCAGGTGTTGTCGGACTCATCGTCCGATGACTCCGAGGCGGACTCCTCCCGCGAAGACGAGGAGGAGGAAAAAGAGGCCTCTCCCCCAGCGGGGGGAGAGAAGAAAAGGAAGGTCGCCCCAACTGGGGAGGCCGGAGGGTCCAAGAAGGGAAGGACCCTTCCTCCGGACTACTCCACCAATGCCGACGACGGCAAAGAGGAGTGGCCACTGAGGGCTAAGCCCCTAGTGACATCGTAAGTGTCCGGATACCAGAATAACTCATGGCGTTTCGTTTGTCGTACAGAATCTTCTAACGCCGAATATAACCCTGCAGCCCGCCCAAGGACGGGCTCGACGCTTCAACGAGCGGCTCCTTGGATTCGTCGGACGTGAATAGCACCTCACTTCCGGCTGCCTCCTCTCCTCGCGCTGCGGATGACGCCGAGGTGGGGTCCCAAAAGGGGCCCAGCCAGGAGGAGGTGGTCCAGGAGGCGCCGCAGGGCAACCTCCCGGACTCCAGGTGCAAGGGGGATAAAACCCCAAAGGGCTCTAAGTCCGGCCCTGGGCCGGACTCCGCACCGGAACCTTCAGTGGTTCCGGAGTCCGGCAGGCAGCCCCTTCGTAAGAAGGGCAATACTGGGACACCGGTGACCTCCGTCCAACCGGAGGCACCGGATAATTTGCTGGAGGCGCTGAAGCGCCTCCATCGACGAGGAGCACCGCACTGTTATGAGTGTGGTGATCCAGAAAGTTCAGTCCGCCAAGAGCGGGCTGACTGAAGCCTGTGCCAGCCTTCTAACAGGCTTTGAGGTATGTATTTAAGATATGTAAAAATATTACCGCATAGACAGTAGCCCCTGATGCTCAGTTTGGTGTTCGGAAAGAAAAGCCGAACTAAGGATCTAAAAAGATGTACGCAGGAGTCTAACATAAGTATGTCAATATGGGAATGCAGGCTGCACTGCTGACCTTTGCTGCACTGACTGCGGAGGTCAATGCATTGAAGCAGAGCCTCGAGCAGTCCGAGAACGAGCTCGGCCTTGCCAAGAAGCAGCTCGAGGACAAGGAAGGTAAGTAATACCTTATGGAAGTATATAAAAGATGTGGTTGCAAAAAATGACAGGAATAATGTGAGTATTGCAGGGGCCACGAATGAGGTGGCGACCCTGAAGGAAGCGGTGTCCAAGGCCGAAAGCAATGCGGCCGCGAAGCGCACCGAGCGAGAGAAGCAGGAGGCGTGGGTTGAGGAGGTGCGGCAAGAGCTCCAGGCTCTCGTAGAAAAACACGAGAGTTTGGAGCGTGACTCAAAGACTCGAGAGTCCGAGCTCGCCTCGGCCCTTGAGAGCGCCAAAGCCGCTAAGGCCGAAGCCCAAAAAGCCTTCCAGGAAATTGAGGCAATGAAAAAGATAGCGGTGGGTAAGGCATTCTTTATGCAAAGCAGACACGTGAAAGTGAATTACTTGTTACTTACCCGAATTCGGAGCTCTCCAGGAGCATTCGCAGATCTGCCCTGTAGTGTGTCCGATGCTGCCATGTTCTACCGAGCCAAGGAGGGGAGCTCGATGGAGAAGGTGTTCTGGTCTCAGTATGCTGAGGCCGGACACCTGGTGCCCTTGAGCGACCAGCTGAAGCAGCTGGTTGAGCTCCATAAGGTGTCCGAACAGGCCATGAAGGGCCTCATAGTTCGGCTGTGGCCTAAGGAAGCCATTCCTAGGAGCTACTTCGGGCTGGTGAGGCGGTTGGTGGACGCCTGTCCATGGATTGAAGTGTCAAGCGCTCCGTCTGCATCGAAGGTGCCCGTAGGGCCCTTGCCCGTGCTAAAGTGCACTGGGGCAAGATGGACGCTGAGAAGCTTGTGACGGACAGGCCACCGCCGGGCAGGGAGTATCGCAAGCCCGAGATGTATTATGAGGGCGTCCTGAAGGGTGCCCGCCTTATAGCGGATGAACGCTCCAAAGATGTAATTTTTTAGTAAACACGCATTTGTTATCCTGTACGCTGAAAACTTGTTCATATGCGCTAAGCAATGCTTGTGAATTTAAAATAATACCTTCTGTGCGGCCGTTTATTAATTTTGAGAGATGGCGAGTCGTTGGCTTCTGCCTCCATGCCACGAGTGTTGGGGTGTTTGGGATAAACTTGAGCGCTCTTTTTCCCATTCTTGGGTCCTTCGAGGGAGGTCCTCAACGCAATGAATGAGGCAACCGGACTATAATGCTTGAACACTCTCACTTAGCCATAGAATTCCATAATTTTAAATTTCGGCGAAGCCCCTAGTATTCGGAAGACCGAGTTCGGGGCGCTATCCACGCCTGGGCCGGACAAAGTCGACTCCTCGCTCTAAGCGGCATAAGTCTTTAGGGACTCGAAAACCTCTCGAACAGCGACCGGCTCTCGCCCTATCATGACGGTCAGTTTTAGCTTTCTCCACTGAGGTGCTTAACCCAGCTCAACCGGGGCACAATCACAGTGGTTCTCCCAGCGCTACCTTAGCCGATATAATGGAACGTAAGGTACCAAAACATGGGAGTCGGGCAAACCCAACTATTGACCCAAGACATGATTCGGAGCCGATGCATATAATGCTATAAGTTCATGGTGCCGCACTTGTGAAAGTGTTCGGACTTATCACACCATATATTGGGGTACTGAAGCCCTTGGTGTATTTGGCCGTACCAAAGTGTACGGGTGCAACATGTCATAAGTGAACATATATAGATAAAAAAAGGAATGCAATAATAGGCAGAAGCTATGTATTGTTTTTTCAAAAAGGCTGTGGTAAAAGAAGAATGATACAAATAGTGCGATATGCAATGGACGGGACTATTTGACATGTCCCCCTCCAGGGGCGAGCTGTGGGATGATATGTGAAACAAGTATACCGCTCGTTATAGAGACCACCTGGACACTCGACGTAGCTTTCTGCTTCCCTGTCTGTTGCATCGTGTGTTCGGCGATTCTACTGCCGGACAGGGCTTCTTGAGAAAGGAGTCCTGAAAGTAAGAGAGAAAAGAATGACACAATCGGGAGCCCCTGGTGCGGTTGAGCCGCATTCTGGGCCTGCCGTGGTCGTGCCCCTCCCCCTATGCCCATGGTATTTCCAGAGCGTAATTATGTACGTGTAGTACTGGTTTCGCAATTTCGCGAGGGCTGGGGTTGGGGCCGCATTGCTACGCGTGCTCGGAATGTGCCAGGCGGTCTTGTTGTAGGTTACTCCGGGCGCGCTTGACGGTGTCCGAACATTGAATAGCCGGACTCGAGAATTGCCTTGAGAGGCTGCTTTTTTACTTCCGCAGCAAGGGCCGCCGTATGCTCCTCTGTTCGGAGAGAGCGTTCGGTGTTTTCGTTGACCATAATGACTCCTCGAGGGCCTGGCATCTTGAGCTTGAGGTATGCGTAGTGCGGCACCGCATTGAACTTTGCAAATGCGGTTCGTCCGAGCAGTGCGTGATAGTCGCTGCGGAACGAGACTATGTCGAAGATTAATTCTTTGCTTCGGAAGTTATCCGGGGATCCGAAGACCACTTCAAGTGTAACTGAGCCTGTACAGTTGGCCTCTACACCTGGTATGACGCCTTTAAAGGTCGTTTTTGTGGGTTTAATCCTTGAGGGGTCTATGCCCATTTTGCACACTGTATCCTGATAAAGCAGGTTCAGGCTGCTGCCGCCGTCCATCGGGACTCTGGTGAGGTGAAATCCGTCAATGATTGGGTCTAGAACCAATGCGGCGAATCCGCCATGGCGGATGCTAGTGGGGTGGTCCCTTTGATCAAAAGTGATCGGGCAGGAGGACCACGGATTGAACTTTGGGGCGACTGGCTCCATCGCATATACGTCCCTTAGTGCACGCTTCCGCTCCCTTTTGGGTATGTGTGTTGCATATATCATGTTCACCGTCCGCACTTGTAGGGGTAAGCCCTTCTGTCCTTTATTGTTCGGCGGCCGGGGCTCCACCTCGTCGTCGCTATGCAGCCCCTTGTCATTGTTTTCGGCATTTTAACTTGCCTGCCTGCTTGAACACCCAACAATCCCTGTTGGTGTGGTTGGCTGGTTTTTCGGGGGTGCCGTATATCTGGCACAAGCGATCGAGTATTCGGTCCAAATTGGACGGGCCCGGAGTATTTCTTTTGAATGGCTTTTTCCGCTGACCGGGTTTAGAGCCTCTGAATCCGGCATTGACTGCCGTATCATCAGCATTATCACCGTTAATGCGGCGCTTGTGCTTGTTGCGACGCGACCTGCCGTTGCTGTCCTTGGTATCCGAATTACCAGGGCTCTTGGTCATGTTGTTACTACGAGCTAGCCAGCTATCCTCTCCCGCGCAAAAGCGGGTCATGAGTGTTGTGAGGGATGCCATGGATTTCGGCTTTTCCTGTCCTAGGTGCCGGGCAAGCCACTCGTCGCGGATGTTATGTTTGAAGGCTGCAAGGGCCTCTGCATCCAGACAGTCGACGATTTGATTTTTCTTGGTTAGGAACCGTGTCCAGAATTGTCTGGCCGATTCCTCTGGCTGCTGAATTATGTGGCTTAGGTCATCGGCGTCTGGTGGTTGCACATAGGTGACCTGGAAGTTGTCGAGGACTGCGGCTTCCAGGTCTTCCCAATAACCAATTGACTTCGCTGGCAAGCTGTTAAGCCAATGCCGAGCTGGTCATTTAAGCTTGAGTGGGAGGTATTTGATGGCGTGTAGATCATCACTGCGGGCCATGTGGATATGAAGGAGGTAGTCCTCGATCCATACCGCAGGATCTGTTGTGCCATCGTATGATTCGATGTTTACGGGTTTGAAACCCTCGGGGATTTGATGATCCATTACTTCATCTGTAAAGCATAGTGGGTGTGCGGCGCCCCTGTACTGGGCTATATCACGACGTAGCTCAAATGAGCTTTGTCTGCTGTGTTTGGCTCGGTCGGATTTGCTGTATCCGGCATGACGGTTGTTGTCATGTGTAGTGAGGCGCCCATGCGATCCGTAGATCGATCTTGTTTGCCTTGCCTTGCCCTCCAATATATCTCGCAGGTCTGGCGCATTTCCCCGTGCCTTGGTATTTTTTGAGCGACGCCGGGGCGCGGCTTGAGTGGAGGGCCGAGAGGCCTCTCTGTCGCGGCCACGAGGTGGCCGGTCGGCTGCATCATGCGCTGGTGATGTAGGTTTGGGTGCTTCCTCCTCTAATCAGGATAGCAGCCTGCATTTTGGGTAGCTCTTGGAGGGGCGTTCGAGTTCATACTCTTCGGCCGCAAGGACTTCAGTCCATCTGTCAGCTAGCAAGTCTTGGTCAGCTCTAAGCTGTTGCTACTTTTTCTTGAGGCTGCTTGCCGTGGCCATAAGCCTACGTTTGAAACGCTCCTGTTCGACGGGATCCTCAGGCATGACAAATTCGTCGTCGTCGAGGCTTGCCTCGTCTTCGGAGGGAGGCATGTAATTATCGTCCTCTACCTCTCTGTCTGCCGCTCTCTCATGAGGGCTGGCTTCTCCATCCTCCTGCGCTGAATCCTGCTGGAGGGGGTTGTCTTCGGCACTTTCCGGGGTGTTATTGTCTCCCGTGCCAGAATCACTGTTTTTGCTGTGGCGGGATTTAGAGCGGTGCCGCTAACGTCGGCGCTTAGGCTGTTTCTTGGAGGGGTCATCCTTAGTTGTTCCATCGCCATTCCCATCTTTTGGGATGTGCACCATGTATATGTCGTATGATGAGGTGGCCTTCCAGTGCCCTGTAGGCACTGGTTCTTGGTCGTCTCCTGCATCGTCGTCCATACCGTCGATGTCTTCGGAGTCCAAGTCGAGCATGTCGGTTAAATCATCGATAGTGGCTACGAAGTGGATGGTGGGTGGGCTTTGAATTTTTTTGTCGTCCGCATCCCAACCTTCCTGACCATAATCCGGCCAGGGCTCTCCTGATAAAGAGAGAGACTTTAGCGAATTCAGGATGTCGCCAAAGGGCGAGTGCTGAAAGATGTCCGCGGCAGTGAACTCCATGATCGGTGCCCAATCGGATTCGATTGGCAGGGGTGTGGAAGGTTCGGAGTCCGGAACAAAGGAGTCACGAGCTTCGCAAAGGACAGGGTTGGTGTTCGGCTCAATCGCCGTAGAGATAGCAGCCCCTAAGGCGGTGTCCAGCCACCCGTCCTCGATCGGCGCAGTCGGCTCCGAGCTAAGGGTCGGAGCGGACACTTGTGCGGCCTCCAGGGCACTGTCCGGCGGCAGAGCTAGATCATGCCTATCGTGACAATGCAGCGCGCTTGGCTGTGGCTCGAACCCGTCGAAGATCAAGTCTCCGCGGACGTCAGCCGTATAGTTCAAACTTCTAAATATGACCTGATGGACAAGGGCGTAGCTTTCAATCTGCTCGAGATGGCCAAGCGAATTGGCCCGCGGTGCAAAGCCGCTGAATACGAAGATCTGTCTGGGGAGAAAGGTCTCACCCTGGACCGCATCGTTGTTGATGATCAGAGGAGCCATCGGGCCTAAAGATGACGACACAGAGGAACTCTCAATGAAAGCACCAATGTCGGTGTCAAAACCGGCAGATCTCGGGTAGGGAGTCCCGAACTGTGCGTCTAGGCGGATGGTAACAGGAGACAAGGGACACAATGTTTTTACCCAGGTTCGGGCCCTCTCGATGGAGGTAAAACCCTACTCATGCTTGATTAATCTTGATGATATGGGTAGTACAAGAGTAGATCTACCACGAGATCAGAGAGGCTAAACCCTAAAAGCTAGCCTATGCTATGATTGTTGTTCGTCCTACGGACTAAAACCCTCCGATTTATATAGGCACCGAAGAGGGTTAGGGTTACACAGAGTCGGTTACAATGGTAGGAGATCTACATATCCGTATCGCCAAGCTTGCCTTCCACGCCAAGGAAAGTCCCATCCGGACACGGGACGAAGTCTTCAATCTTGTATCTTCATAGTCCAGGAGTCCGGCCAATGGTGATAGTTCGGCTATCCGGACACCCCCTAACCCAGGACTCCCTCACCCATCTTTCTTACGGTCTTCTTTGTGCCATCGCACCAACTTGGCATGCTCTTTATTTTGGAACAAATGTTTCAACTGCGGTATTATAGGAGCATACCACATCACCTTGGCAGGAATCTTCTTCCAGGGGCGCTCGCCCTCAACATCACCAGGGTCTTCGCGGCTGATCTTATAGCGCATTGCACCGCATACCGGTCATGCATCCAAATCCTCGTACTCACCGCGGTAGAGGATGCACTCATTAGGGCATGCATGTATCTTCTGCACATCTAATCCTAGAGGGCAGACAACCTCCTTTGCTTCGTACATATTGTCGGGCAATTCGTTGTTCTTTGGAAGCATCTTCTTTAACATTGTCAGCAACTTTTCAAATCCCTTGTCAGATACACCATTCTATGCCTTCCATTGCAGCAATACCAGTGTGGTGCCCAGCTTTTCCTTGTCAGTTTTGCAATTTGGGTACAACAATTTCTTATGATCCTCTAACATGCGTTGCAACTAATTTAACCTCTCGACAAGAGGGTCGGTTAGAATTTCTGATTCACATACCTCCTAGATAAAAATATCTATGTCAACTTGATGGGTATAATTTGTCATAAACACGAAATTCAACAAATAGTTATAAAAGAGAATATATGACATTCGAATCATAAACTGAACGAGGGTCGACGGGGATGGATATCAAAACCATGCCACTATGTATAACAAACAACGTACGGGTAAGAAAATTATACAAGTAACTATATATCTAATCACACAAACATGATTTTTTTATAAAGAAGATAAGAACAAGAGGCTCACCAAGGTGATGCCGGTGACGGGACGGTGCGGGCAATCGACGGTGGTTAGGACGGGGACGGGAGGGCACTAAGTAAAGCACACTTACACATGCAAACTAAGAGTTAATTTGAGCTCAAATTGCATATAAATCAAATAAACTACCACATATAATTACTCCCAAAGTAAAACCCACAAATCACTATACTTATAGAGCATTGCAAGAGCTAATCTAGCAATGAGAGATATAAGGACAAAGTTGCTAACCTTTGTGATCACTTGGATGGATGGGGAGCCTTCAAATCTTGATAATTTTTGGGCAAAATGAAGGATGAGCTCGAGCTTTGGGGAAGAACGGAGAAGAGAGGAGAGGAAAGGGGAAGAATAGAGAGCTCGATCGCGGGCTAGATGAAGGGTTTATATAGGAATACCTTGTCCAGGTTCATGACACAAACCAAGACTAAAGGTGAGCCTCTAGAACTGGTTCATACCACGAACCGGGACTAAAGGGACTGGTGGAGCCCCAGCATGCCACCATCCCTTTAGTCCCGGTTCGTGGCACGAATCGGTACTATAAGTTCAACACGAATCAGGACTAATGATGCCCGCCTGTCTAGACGTTGGAATCGGCACTAATGATCACATTAATGCCGGTTCGTTACAAACCG
>NC_057810.1:171565696-171566671 GCF_018294505.1 Triticum aestivum | reverse complement strand
AATTTTTGGGCAAAATGAAGGATGAGCTCGAGCTTTGGGGAAGAACGGAGAAGAGAGGAGAGGAAAGGGGAAGAATAGAGAGCTCGATCGCGGGCTAGATGAAGGGTTTATATAGGAATACCTTGTCCAGGTTCATGACACAAACCAAGACTAAAGGTGAGCCTCTAGAACTGGTTCATACCACGAACCGGTACTATAAGTTCAACACGAATCAGGACTAATGATGCCCGCCTGTCTAGACGTTGGAATCGGCACTAATGATCACATTAATGCCGGTTCGTTACAAACCGGGACTAATGTGTCTCACATAAAGTAGTTTTTCTACTAGTGTAAACAAAAGGCCCAGAGGATTGGGTTCGTTGCCATGGAGAACGCCCATAGGGTGCTCTAAATCAGGGGCTCACTCGGCAACCAAATAGCGTACATATGTTGAGTATTTAAAGGTGCAAGAAAACAACCAAACAATTACACAGAAGCTTTGTTTACGCGTTCAATAACAAAGAAACCATACTGTGTGAATAAGAAGATGCTCTAATTGGGTGCCATCACCAGCCAAAAGGCACGTGGAAAGCCCGCAGATCCTAAGCAGGGCCATATTTATGTCTCCATGGCATTTGTAATTTGGTGACCAATGTACAAAAATAATAATTTGGTGGCCATAACAATTGCGTTAAAGATTGGTCATGGGAAACAAGACCACACAATACAAGACGAACATGTGTGGCGCCGATCCCTGCTTCCATCCGTACGGCACTATTCGCATTGGATGGCCAGGATTTCCTGGGCGACGACAAATTAGAGGTCTAAACTGGAAGGCCTCTAAAACCCGACGACTTGATGATTCGTCGGACTAGCCGGACCTGCTTTCGAATACAAAAAGAGGGAAACCTGCATTAGAAGAGAATTCTAGGGCTGATCCTTGGTTCGGCGCTTCATTCCTTACTTCAGCATGCAAGGAGCTACATAAGGTTCTAT